>NC_071542.1:3893316-3956240 GCF_026979565.1 Vidua chalybeata | reverse complement strand
CTGTGCTTGGCAAGGAGCAGCTGCTGGATTCTTGCAATTGCTTCAGTGCGCACAGAAGCCCGCAGCTCTGCTGCTTCGTTTTTCGCCTTCACTCAATTGCACAGTACTGGTGCTCAGGCAGGCTGCTCAGCTTTGCTGCTTTTCAGCATCTCAGCTGCCTAATGCAGCGGGTCAACTCTCGAGGGTTTTGGCCTTCGCCAGCTTTCAATGTGCCCGCTACTACCAGAGCCGAGAAGGAACGGGCAGAGAGCACGACCATCTGCCAGCTGGTTTTCAGCTTGCTCAGGAAAGTGCAGTGTCCTTGGAATGTGCAGAAAAACCAATTTCTTGGCAAGCTCGGGAGTAGTGAGCAGTGCCGGTAGACTTTCTCCTTGAGAAATGGCGTGAAAAGCTTTTCGCTAAGATGTGGGCGACTAGAGACGCCGAACACGGCGCTCCGGAGCTGGCCGAAGGGAAGCGCCGCTTCCCGGCGTCTTTCGGCAGAAGCGGCGCTCCGGAGCGCACCGCTGCTGCTCCGGTCATCCGTGCGCGAAGAAGCCGCTTCTTCGCCTCTGGGAGACCGAGATCGCAGTAGCTTGCAAGAGGCGAAGAAAGAAGCTGCAAAGAAGCGGGCTTGTGTGCGAAGCTTGCCGACTACTGCAGGACGGTGGATGCCGCTCTCCTGCCTGTGGAATTCCCTCTTGGCATGCGAACGGAAGGTGTTCCAGGACAACTTGCCTGGGTTTTTACCTAGTCCTGATGCATCCTCCATGGAAAATCTTGCTCGTGCTCTGAAGCTGCCAGATGCAGAGAACACGATGGCAGGTGCTGAAAAGAAGGGCAGCGGTGAGTTTGTCAAGAAAGAAGAACATAGGCAGCTGCCTGTGCTTGGCAAGGAGCAGCTGCTGGATTCTTGCAATTGCCTTCAGTGCGCACAGAAGCCCGCAGCTCTGCTGCTTCGTTTTTCGCCTTCACTCAATTGCACAGTACTGGTGCTCAGGCAGGCTACTCAGCTTTGCTGCTTTTCAGCATCCAGCTGCCCTAATGCAGCGGGAGAACTCTCGAGGGTTTTGGCCTTCGCCAGGCTCAATGTGCCCGCTACTACCAGAGCCGAGAAGGAACGGGCAGAGAGCACGACCATCTGCCAGCTGGTTTCAGCTTGCTCAGCAAAGTGCAGTGTCCTTGGAATGTGCAGAAAAACCAATTTCTTGGCAAGCTCGGGAGTAGTGAGCAGTGCCGGTAGACTTTCTCCTTGAGAAATGGCGTGGAAAAGCTTTTGGCTAAGTGTTGGCGACTAGAGACGCCGAACACGGCGCTCCGGAGCTGGCCGAGGGGAAGCGCCGCTTCCCGGCGTCTTTCGGCAGAAGCGGCGCCCCGGAGCTCACCGCTGCCGCTCCGGTCTCCTGGCGCGAAGAAGCCGCTTCTTCGCCTCTGGGAGACAGAGATCGCGTAGCTTGCAAAAGGCGAAGAACGAAGCCGCAAAGAAGCGGGCTTGTGTGCGAAGCTTGCCGACTACTGCAGGACGGTGGATGCCGCTCTCCTGCCTGTGGAATTCGCTCTTGGCATGCGAACGGAAGGTGTTCCAGGACAACTTGCCTGGGTTTTTACCTAGTCCTGATGCATCCCTCCTTGGAAAATCTTGCTCGTGCTCTGAAGCTGCCAGATGCAGAGAACACGATGGCAGCTGCTGAACAGAAGGGCAGCGGTGAGTTTGTCAAGAAAGAAGAACATAGGCAGCTGCCTGTGCTTGGCAAGGAGCAGCTGCTGGATTCTTGCAATTGCCTTCAGTGCGCACAGAAGCCCGCAGCTCTGCTGCTTCGTTTTTCGCCTTCACTCAATTGCACAGTACTGGTGCTCAGGCAGGCTACTCAGCTTTGCTGCTTTTCAGCATCTCAGCTGCCCTAATGCAGCGGGTCAACTCTCGAGGGTTTTGGCCTTTGCCAGGCTGCAATGTGCCCGCTACTACCCAGAGCCGAGAAGGAACGGGCAGAGAGCACGACCATCTGCCAGCTGGTTTCAGCTTGCTCAGGAAAGTGCAGTGTCCTTGGAATGTGCAGAAAAACCAATTTCTTGGCAAGCTCGGGAGTAGTGAGCAGTGCCGGTAGACTTTCTCCTTGAGAAATGGCGTGGAAAAGATTTTGGCTAAGGTGTTGGCGACTAGAGACGCCGAACACGGCGCTTCAGAGCTGGCCGAAGGGAAGCGCCGCTTCCCGGCGTCTTTCGGCAAAAGCGGCGCTCCGGAGCTCACCGCTGCCGCTCCGGTCTCCTGGACGCGAAGAAGCCGCTTCTTCGCCTCTGGGAGCCAGAGATCGCGGTAGCTTGCAAAAGGCGAAGAACGAAGCCGCAAAGAAGCGGGCTTGTGTGCGAAGCTTGCCGACTGCTGCAGGACGGTGGATGCCACTCTCCTGCCTGTGGAATTCGCTCTTGGCATGCCAATGGAAGGTGTTCCAGGACAACTTGCCTGGTTTTTACCTAGTCCTGATGCACCCTTCCATGGAAAATCTTGCTAGTGCTCTGAGGCTGCCAGATGCAGAGAACACGATGGCAGCTGCTGAACAGAAGGGCAGCGGTGAGTTTGTCAAGAAAGAAGAACATAGGCAGCTGCCTGTGCTTGGCAAGGAGCAGCTGCTGGATTCTTGCAATTGCCTTCAGTGCGCACAGAAGCCCGCAGCTCTGCTGCTTCGTTTTTCGCCTTCACTCAATTGCACAGTACTGGTGCTCAGGCAGGCTACTCAGCTTTGCTGCTTTTCAGCATCTCAGCTGCCTTAATGCAGCGGGAGAGCTCTCGAGGCTTTTGTCCTTCGCCAGGCTTCAATGTGCCCTACTACCAAGAGCCGGGCAGGAACGGACAGAGAGCACGACCATCTGCCAGCCGTTTCAGCTTGCCAGCAAAGTGCAGTGTCCTTGGAATGTGCAGAAAAACCAATTTCTTGGCAAGCTCGGGAGTAGTGAGCAGTGCCGGTAGACTTTCTCCTTGAGAAATGGCGTGGAAAAGCTTTTGGCTAAGATGTGGGCGACTAGAGACGCCGAACACGGCGCTCCGGAGCTGGCCGAAGGGAAGCGCCGCTTCCCGGCGTCTTTCGGCAGAAGCGGCGCTCCGGAGCGCACCGCTGCCGCTCCGGTCATCCTCCTGCGCGAAGAAGCCGCTTCTTCGCCTCTGGGAGACCGAGATCGCAGTAGCTTGCAAGAGGCGAAGAAAGAAGCTGCAAAGAAGCGGGCTTGTGTGCGAAGCTTGCCGACTGCTGCAGGACGGTGGATGCCACTCTCCTGCCTGTGGAATTCGCTCTTGGCATGCCAACGGAAGGTGTTCCAGGACAACTTGCCTGGGTTTTTACCTAGTCCTGATGCATCCTTCCTGGAAAATCTTGCTCGTGCTCTGAGGCTCCCAGATGCAGAGAACACGATGGCAGGTGCTGAACAGAAGGGCAGCGGTGAGTTTGTCAAGAAAGAAGAACATAGGCAGCTGCCTGTGCTTGGCAAGGAGCAGCTGCTGGATTCTTGCAATTGCCTTCAGTGCGCACAGAAGCCCGCAGCTCTGCTGCTTCGTTTTTCGCCTTCACTCAATTGCACAGTACTGGTGCTCAGGCAGGCTGCTCAGCTTTGCTGCTTTTCAGCATCTCAGCTGCCCTAATGCAGCGGGTCAACTCTCGAGGGTTTTGGCCTTCGCCAGGCGCAATGTGCCCGCTACTAACAAGAGCGGGAAGGAACGGGCAGAGAGCACGACCATCTGCCAGCCGTTTGCAGCTTGCCCAGCAAAGTGCAGTGTCCTTGGAATGTGCAGAAAAACCAATTTCTTGGCAAGCTCGGGAGTAGTGAGCAGTGCCGGTAGACTTTCTCCTTGAGAAATGGCGTGGAAAAGCTTTTGGCTAAGGATGTTGGCGACTAGAGACGCCGAACACGGCGCTCCGGAGCTGGCCGAAGGGAAGCGCCGCTTCCCGGCGTCTTTCGGCAAAAGCGGCGCTCCGGAGCTCACCGCGCTGCTGCTCCGGTCATCCGTGCGCGAAGAAGCCGCTTCTTCGCCTCTGGGAGCCAGAGATCGCGGTAGCTTGCAAAGGCGAAGAACGAAGCTGCAAAGAAGCGGGCTTGTGTGCGAAGCTTGCCGACTACTGCAGGACGGTGGATGCCGCTCTCCTGCCTGTGGAATTCGCTCTTGGCATGCGAACGGAAGGTGTTCCAGGACAACTTGCCTGGGTTTTTACCTAGTCCTGATGCACCCTTCCATGGAAAATCTTGCTAGTGCTCTGAGGCTGCAGATGCAGAGAACACGATGGCAGGTGCTGAAAAGAAGGGCAGCGGTGAGTTTGTCAAGAAAGAAGAACATAGGCAGCTGCCTGTGCTTGGCAAGGAGCAGCTGCTGGATTCTTGCAATTGCCTTCAGTGCGCACAGAAGCCCGCAGCTCTGCTGCTTCGTTTTTCGCCTTCACTCAATTGCACAGTACTGGTGCTCAGGCAGGCAGGCTGCTCAGCTTTGCTGCTTTTCAGCATCTCAGCTGCCCTAATGCAGCGGAGTCAACTCTCGAGGTTTTGGCCTTCGCCAGGCTGCAATGTGCCCGCTACTACCCAGAGCCGAGAAGGAACGGCAGAGAGCACGACCATCTGCCAGCTGGTTTCAGCTTGCTCAGGAAAGTGCAGTGTCCTTGGAATGTGCAGAAAAACCAATTTCTTGGCAAGCTCGGGAGTAGTGAGCAGTGCCGGTAGACTTTCTCCTTGAGAAATGGCGTGGAAAAGATTTTGGCTAAGGTGTTGGCGACTAGAGACGCCGAACACGGCGCTCCGGAGCTGGCCGAAGGGAAGCGCCGCTTCCCGGCGTCTTTCGGCAAAAGCGGCGCTCCGGAGCTCACCGCTGCCGCTCCGGTCTCCTGGACGCGAAGAAGCCGCTTCTTCGCCTCTGGGAGCCAGAGATCGCGGTAGCTTGCAAAGGCGAAGAACGAAGCCGCAAAGAAGCGGGCTTGTGTGCGAAGCTTGCCGACTGCTGCAGGACGGTGGATGCCACTCTCCTGCCTGTGGAATTCGCTCTTGGCATGCCAATGGAAGGTGTTCCAGGACAACTTGCCTGGGTTTTTACCTAGTCCTTATGCATCCTCCTTGGAAAATCTTGCTCGTGCTCTGAAGCTCCCAGATGCAGAGAACACGATGGCAGCTGCTGAACAGAAGGGCAGCGGTGAGTTTGTCAAGAAAGAAGAACATAGGCAGCTGCCTGTGCTTGGCAAGGAGCAGCTGCTGGATTCTTGCAATTGCCTTCAGTGCGCACAGAAGCCCGCAGCTCTGCTGCTTCGTTTTTCGCCTTCACTCAATTGCACAGTACTGGTGCTCAGGCAGGCTGCTCAGCTTTGCTGCTTTTCAGCATCTCAGCTGCCCAATGCAGCGGGTCAACTCTCGAGGGTTTTGCCTTCGCCAGGCTGCAATGTGCCCGCTACTACCAGAGCCGAGAAGGAACGGGCAGAGAGCACGACCATCTGCCAGCTGGTTTCAGCTTGCTCAGGAAAGTGCAGTGTCCTTGGAATGTGCAGAAAAACCAATTTCTTGGCAAGCTCGGGAGTAGTGAGCAGTGCCGGTAGACTTTCTCCTTGAGAAATGGCGTGGAAAAGATTTTGGCTAAGGTGTTGGCGACTAGAGACGCCGAACACGGCGCTCCGGAGCTGGCCGAAGGGAAGCGCCGCTTCCCGGCGTCTTTCGGCAAAAGCGGCGCTCCGGAGCTCACCGCTGCCGCTCCGGTCTCCTGGACGCGAAGAAGCCGCTTCTTCGCCTCTGGGAGCCAGAGATCGCGGTAGCTTGCAAAAGGCGAAGAACGAAGCCGCAAAGAAGCGGGCTTGTGTGCGAAGCTTGCCGACTGCTGCAGGACGGTGGATGCCACTCTCCTGCCTGTGGAATTCCCTCTTGGCATGCCAATGGAAGGTGTTCCAGGACAACTTGCCTGGGTTTTTACCTAGTCCTGATGCATCCTCCTTGGAAAATCTTGCTCGTGCTCTGAAGCTCCAGATGCAGAGAACACGATGGCAGCTGCTGAACAGAAGGGCAGCGGTGAGTTTGTCAAGAAAGAAGAACATAGGCAGCTGCCTGTGCTTGGCAAGGAGCAGCTGCTGGATTCTTGCAATTGCCTTCAGTGCGCACAGAAGCCCGCAGCTCTGCTGCTTCGTTTTTCGCCTTCACTCAATTGCACAGTACTGGTGCTGAGGCAGGCTACTCAGCTTTGCTGCTTTTCAGCATCCCAGCTGCCTTAATGCAGCGGGAGAGCTCTCGAGGGTTTTGTCCTTCGCCAGGTTTCAATGTGCCCGCTACTACCAAGAGCCGGGCAGGAACGGACAGAGAGCACGACCATCTGCCAGCCGTTTGCAGCTTGCCAGCAAAGTGCAGTGTCCTTGGAATGTGCAGAAAAACCAATTTCTTGGCAAGCTCGGGAGTAGTGAGCAGTGCCGGTAGACTTTCTCCTTGAGAAATGGCGTGGAAAAGCTTTTCGCTAAGATGTGGGCGACTAGAGACGCCGAACACGGCGCTCCGGAGCTGGCCGAAGGGAAGCGCCGCTTCCCGGCGTCTTTCGGCAGAAGCGGCGCTCCGGAGCGCACCGCTGCGCTCCGGTCATCGTGCGCGAAGAAGCCGCTTCTTCGCCTCTGGGAGCCGAGATCGCAGTAGCTTGCAAGAGGCGAAGAAGAAGCTGCAAAGAAGCGGGCTTGTGTGCGAAGCTTGCCGACTACTGCAGGACGGTGGATGCCGCTCTCCTGCCTGTGGAATTCCCTCTTGGCATGCGAACGGAAGGTGTTCCAGGACAACTTGCCTGGGTTTTTACCTAGTCCTGATGCATCCCTCCATGAAAATCTTGCTCGTGCTCTGAGGCTGCCAGATGCAGAGAACACGATGGCAGGTGCTGAAAAGAAGGGCAGCGGTGAGTTTGTCAAGAAAGAAGAACATAGGCAGCTGCCTGTGCTTGGCAAGGAGCAGCTGCTGGATTCTTGCAATTGCCTTCAGTGCGCACAGAAGCCCGCAGCTCTGCTGTGCTTCGTTTTCGCCTTCACTCAATTGCACAGTACTGGTGCTCAGGCAGGCTGCTCAGCTTTGCTGCTTTTCAGCATCTCAGCTGCCCTAATGCAGCGGGTCAACTCTCGAGGGTTTTGGCCTTCGCCAGGCTGCAATGTGCCCGCTACTACCAGAGCCGAGAAGGAACGGGCAGAGAGCACGACCATCTGCCAGCTGGTTTCAGCTTGCTCAGGAAAGTGCAGTGTCCTTGGAATGTGCAGAAAAACCAATTTCTTGGCAAGCTCGGGAGTAGTGAGCAGTGCCGGTAGACTTTCTCCTTGAGAAATGGCGTGGAAAAGATTTTGGCTAAGGTGTTGGCGACTAGAGACGCCGAACACGGCGCTCCGGAGCTGGCCGAAGGGAAGCGCCGCTTCCCGGCGTCTTTCGGCAAAAGCGGCGCTCCGGAGCTCACCGCTGCCGCTCCGGTCTCCTGGACGCGAAGAAGCCGCTTCTTCGCCTCTGGGAGCCAGAGATCGCGGTAGCTTGCAAAAGGCGAAGAACGAAGCCGCAAAGAAGCGGGCTTGTGTGCGAAGCTTGCCGACTGCTGCAGGACGGTGGATGCCACTCTCCTGCCTGTGGAATTCGCTCTTGGCATGCCAATGGAAGGTGTTCCAGGACAACTTGCCTGGGTTTTTACCTAGTCCTTATGCATCCCTCCTTGGAAAATCTTGCTCGTGCTCTGAAGCTCCCAGATGCAGAGAACACGATGGCAGCTGCTGAACAGAAGGGCAGCGGTGAGTTTGTCAAGAAAGAAGAACATAGGCAGCTGCCTGTGCTTGGCAAGGAGCAGCTGCTGGATTCTTGCAATTGCCTTCAGTGCGCACAGAAGCCCGCAGCTCTGCTGCTTCGTTTTTCGCCTTCACTCAATTGCACAGTACTGGTGCTGAGGCAGGCTACTCAGCTTTGCTGCTTTTCAGCATCCCAGCTGCCTTAATGCAGCGGGAGAGCTCTCGAGGCTTTTGTCCTTCGCCAGGTTTCAATGTGCCCGCTACTACCAAGAGCCGGGCAGGAACGGACAGAGAGCACGACCATCTGCCAGCCGTTTGCAGCTTGCCCAGCAAAGTGCAGTGTCCTTGGAATGTGCAGAAAAACCAATTTCTTGGCAAGCTCGGGAGTAGTGAGCAGTGCCGGTAGACTTTCTCCTTGAGAAATGGCGTGGAAAAGCTTTTCGCTAAGATGTGGGCGACTAGAGACGCCGAACACGGCGCTCCGGAGCTGGCCGAAGGGAAGCGCCGCTTCCCGGCGTCTTTCGGCAGAAGCGGCGCTCCGGAGCGCACCGCTGCTGCTCCGGTCATCCGTGCGCGAAGAAGCCGCTTCTTCGCCTCTGGGAGACCGAGATCGCAGTAGCTTGCAAGAGGCGAAGAAAGAAGCTGCAAAGAAGCGGGCTTGTGTGCGAAGCTTGCCGACTACTGCAGGACGGTGGATGCCGCTCTCCTGCCTGTGGAATTCCTCTTGGCATGCGAACGGAAGGTGTTCCAGGACAACTTGCCTGGGTTTTTACCTAGTCCTGATGCATCCTTCCATGGAAAATCTTGCTCGTGCTCTGAGGCTGCCAGATGCAGAGAACACGATGGCAGGTGCTGAAAAGAAGGGCAGCGGTGAGTTTGTCAAGAAAGAAGAACATAGGCAGCTGCCTGTGCTTGGCAAGGAGCAGCTGCTGGATTCTTGCAATTGCCTTCAGTGCGCACAGAAGCCCGCAGCTCTGCTGCTTCGTTTTTCGCCTTCACTCAATTGCACAGTACTGGTGCTCAGGCAGGCTGCTCAGCTTTGCTGCTTTTCAGCATCTCAGCTGCCCTAATGCAGCGGGGTCAACTCTCGAGGGTTTTGGCCTTCGCCAGGCTGCAATGTGCCCGCTACTACCCAGAGCCGAGAAGGAACGGGCAGAGAGCACGACCATCTGCCAGCTGGTTTCAGCTTGCTCAGGAAAGTGCAGTGTCCTTGGAATGTGCAGAAAAACCAATTTCTTGGCAAGCTCGGGAGTAGTGAGCAGTGCCGGTAGACTTTCTCCTTGAGAAATGGCGTGGAAAAGATTTTGGCTAAGGTGTGGCGACTAGAGACGCCGAACACGGCGCTCCGGAGCTGGCCGAAGGGAAGCGCCGCTTCCCGGCGTCTTTCGGCAAAAGCGGCGCCCCGGAGCTCACCGCTGCCGCTCCGGTCTCCTGGACGCGAAGAAGCCGCTTCTTCGCCTCTGGGAGCCAGAGATCGCGGTAGCTTGCAAAGGCGAAGAACGAAGCCGCAAAGAAGCGGGCTTGTGTGCGAAGCTTGCCGACTGCTGCAGGACGGTGGATGCCGCTCTCCTGCCTGTGGAATTCCCTCTTGGCATGCCAACGGAAGGTGTTCCAGGACAACTTGCCTGGGTTTTTACCTAGTCCTTATGCATCCCTCCATGGAAAATCTTGCTCGTGCTCTGAAGCTCCAGATGCAGAGAACACGATGGCAGCTGCTGAAAAGAAGGGCAGCGGTGAGTTTGTCAAGAAAGAAGAACATAGGCAGCTGCCTGTGCTTGGCAAGGAGCAGCTGCTGGATTCTTGCAATTGCCTTCAGTGCGCACAGAAGCCCGCAGCTCTGCTGCTTCGTTTTTCGCCTTCACTCAATTGCACAGTACTGGTGCTCAGGCAGGCTGCTCAGCTTTGCTGCTTTTCAGCATCTCAGCTGCCCTAATGCAGCGGGTCAACTCTCGAGGGTTTTGGCCTTCGCCAGGCTGCAATGTGCCCGCTACTACCAGAGCCGAGAAGGAACGGGCAGAGAGCACGACCATCTGCCAGCTGGTTTCAGCTTGCTCAGGAAAGTGCAGTGTCCTTGGAATGTGCAGAAAAACCAATTTCTTGGCAAGCTCGGGAGTAGTGAGCAGTGCGGTAGACTTTCTCCTTGAGAAATGGCGTGGAAAAGATTTTGGCTAAGGTGTTGGCGACTAGAGACGCCGAACACGGCGCTCCGGAGCTGGCCGAAGGGAAGCGCCGCTTCCCGGCGTCTTTCGGCAAAAGCGGCGCTCCGGAGCTCACCGCTGCCGCTCCGGTCTCCTGGACGCGAAGAAGCCGCTTCTTCGCCTCTGGGAGCCAGAGATCGCGGTAGCTTGCAAAAGGCGAAAAACGAAGCGCAAAGAAGCGGGCTTGTGTGCGAAGCTTGCCGACTGCTGCAGGACGGTGGATGCCACTCTCCTGCCTGTGGAATTCGCTCTTGGCATGCCAATGGAAGGTGTTCCAGGACAACTTGCCTGGGTTTTTACCTAGTCCTGATGCATCCTCCTTGGAAAATCTTGCTCGTGCTCTGAGGCTGCCAGATGCAGAGAACACGATGGCAGCTGCTGAAAAGAAGGGCAGCGGTGAGTTTGTCAAGAAAGAAGAACATAGGCAGCTGCCTGTGCTTGGCAAGGAGCAGCTGCTGGATTCTTGCAATTGCCTTCAGTGCGCACAGAAGCCCGCAGCTCTGCTGCTTCGTTTTTCGCCTTCACTCAATTGCACAGTACTGGTGCTGAGGCAGGCTACTCAGCTTTGCTGCTTTTCAGCATCCCAGCTGCCTTAATGCAGCGGGTCAACTCTCGAGGGTTTTGGCCTTCGCCAGGTTTCAATGTGCCCGCTACTACCAAGAGCCGGGCAGGAACGGACAGAGAGCACGACCATCTGCCAGCTGTTTGCAGCTTGCCCAGCAAAGTGCAGTGTCCTTGGAATGTGCAGAAAAACCAATTTCTTGGCAAGCTCGGGAGTAGTGAGCAGTGCCGGTAGACTTTCTCCTTGAGAAATGGCGTGGAAAAGCTTTTCGCTAAGATGTGGGCGACTAGAGACGCCGAACACGGCGCTCCGGAGCTGGCCGAAGGGAAGCGCCGCTTCCCGGCGTCTTTCGGCAGAAGCGGCGCTCCGGAGCGCACCGCTGCTGCTCCGGTCATCCGTGCGCGAAGAAGCCGCTTCTTCGCCTCTGGGAGACCGAGATCGCAGTAGCTTGCAAGAGGCGAAGAAAGAAGCTGCAAAGAAGCGGGCTTGTGTGCGAAGCTTGCCGACTACTGCAGGACGGTGGATGCCGCTCTCCTGCCTGTGGAATTCCCTCTTGGCATGCGAACGGAAGGTGTTCCAGGACAACTTGCCTGGGTTTTTACCTAGTCCTTATGCATCCTTCCTTGGAAAATCTTGCTCGTGCTCTGAGGCTCCAGATGCAGAGAACACGATGGCAGGTGCTGAACAGAAGGGCAGCGGTGAGTTTGTCAAGAAAGAAGAACATAGGCAGCTGCCTGTGCTTGGCAAGGAGCAGCTGCTGGATTCTTGCAATTGCCTTCAGTGCGCACAGAAGCCCGCAGCTCTGCTGCTTCGTTTTTCGCCTTCACTCAATTGCACAGTACTGGTGCTCAGGCAGGCTGCTCAGCTTTGCTGCTTTTCAGCATCCCAGCTGCCCTAATGCAGCGGGAGAGCTCTCGAGGTTTTGTCCTTCGCCAGGCTGCAATGTGCCCGCTACTACCAAGAGCCGAGCAGGAACGGGCAGAGAGCACGACCATCTGCCAGCTGGTTTCAGCTTGCTCAGCAAAGTGCAGTGTCCTTGGAATGTGCAGAAAAACCAATTTCTTGGCAAGCTCGGGAGTAGTGAGCAGTGCCGGTAGACTTTCTCCTTGAGAAATGGCGTGGAAAAGCTTTTGGCTAAGGTGTTGGCGACTAGAGACGCCGAACACGGCGCTCCGGAGCTGGCCGAAGGGAAGCGCCGCTTCCCGGCGTCTTTCGGCAGAAGCGGCGCTCCGGAGCGCACCGCTGCTGCTCCGGTCATCCATGCGCGAAGAAGCCGCTTCTTCGCCTCTGGGAGCCAGAGATCGCGTTAGCTTGCAAAAGGCGAAGAACGAAGCTGCAAAGAAGCGGGCTTGTGTGCGAAGCTTGCCGACTGCTGCAGGACGGTGGATGCCACTCTCCTGCCTGTGGAATTCGCTCTTGGCATGCCAACGGAAGGTGTTCCAGGACAACTTGCCTGGGTTTTTACCTAGTCCTGATGCATCCCTCCATGGAAAATCTTGCTCGTGCTCTGAGGCTGCCAGATGCAGAGAACACGATGGCAGGTGCTGAAAAGAAGGGCAGCGGTGAGTTTGTCAAGAAAGAAGAACATAGGCAGCTGCCTGTGCTTGGCAAGGAGCAGCTGCTGGATTCTTGCAATTGCCTTCAGTGCGCACAGAAGCCCGCAGCTCTGCTGCTTCGTTTTTCGCCTTCACTCAATTGCACAGTACTGGTGCTCAGGCAGGCTGCTCAGCTTTGCTGCTTTTCAGCATCTCAGCTGCCCTAATGCAGCGGGTCAGCTCTCGAGGGTTTTGGCCTTCGCCAGGTTGCAATGTGCCCGCTACTACCCAGAGCCGGGCAGGAACGGACAGAGAGCACGACCATCTGCCAGCTGTTTCAGCTTGCCCAGCAAAGTGCAGTGTCCTTGGAATGTGCAGAAAAACCAATTTCTTGGCAAGCTCGGGAGTAGTGAGCAGTGCCGGTAGACTTTCTCCTTGAGAAATGGCGTGGAAAAGCTTTTGGCTAAGGTGTTGGCGACTAGAGACGCCGAACACGGCGCTCCGGAGCTGGCCGAAGGGAAGCGCCGCTTCCCGGCGTCTTTCGGCAAAAGCGGCGCTCCGGAGCGCACCGCTGCCGCTCCGGTCTCCTGCGCGAAGAAGCCGCTTCTTCGCCTCTGGGAGCCAGAGATCGCAGTAGCTTGCAAGAGGCGAAGAAAGAAGCTGCAAAGAAGCGGGCTTGTGTGCGAAGCTTGCCGACTGCTGCAGGACGGTGGATGCCGCTCTCCTGCCTGTGGAATTCGCTCTTGGCATGCGAACGGAAGGTGTTCCAGGACAACTTGCCTGGGTTTTTACCTAGTCCTGATGCATCCCTCCATGGAAAATCTTGCTCGTGCTCTGAGGCTGCCAGATGCAGAGAACACGATGGCAGGTGCTGAAAAGAAGGGCAGCGGTGAGTTTGTCAAGAAAGAAGAACATAGGCAGCTGCCTGTGCTTGGCAAGGAGCAGCTGCTGGATTCTTGCAATTGCCTTCAGTGCGCACAGAAGCCCGCAGCTCTGCTGCTTCGTTTTTCGCCTTCACTCAATTGCACAGTACTGGTGCTCAGGCAGGCTGCTCAGCTTTGCTGCTTTTCAGCATCCCAGCTGCCTTAATGCAGCGGGTCAACTCTCGAGGCTTTTGGCCTTCGCCAGGTTGCAATGTGCCCGCTACTACCAAGAGCCGAGAAGGAACGGGCAGAGAGCACGACCATCTGCCAGCTGTTTGCAGCTTGCTCAGGAAAGTGCAGTGTCCTTGGAATGTGCAGAAAAACCAATTTCTTGGCAAGCTCGGGAGTAGTGAGCAGTGCCGGTAGACTTTCTCCTTGAGAAATGGCGTGGAAAAGATTTTGGCTAAGGTGTTGGCGACTAGAGACGCCGAACACGGCGCTCCGGAGCTGGCCGAAGGGAAGCGCCGCTTCCCGGCGTCTTTCGGCAGAAGCGGCGCTCCGGAGCGCACCGCTGCTGCTCCGGTCATCCGTGCGCGAAGAAGCCGCTTCTTCGCCTCTGGGAGACCAGAGATCGCGGTAGCTTGCAAGAGGCGAAGAAAGAAGCTGCAAAGAAGCGGGCTTGTGTGCGAAGCTTGCCGACTGCTGCAGGACGGTGGATGCCGCTCTCCTGCCTGTGGAATTCCCTCTTGGCATGCGAACGGAAGGTGTTCCAGGACAACTTGCCTGGGTTTTTACCTAGTCCTGATGCATCCCTCCATGGAAAATCTTGCTCGTGCTCTGAGGCTGCCAGATGCAGAGAACACGATGGCAGGTGCTGAAAAGAAGGGCAGCGGTGAGTTTGTCAAGAAAGAAGAACATAGGCAGCTGCCTGTGCTTGGCAAGGAGCAGCTGCTGGATTCTTGCAATTGCCTTCAGTGCGCACAGAAGCCCGCAGCTCTGCTGCTTCGTTTTTCGCCTTCACTCAATTGCACAGTACTGGTGCTCAGGCAGGCTGCTCAGCTTTGCTGCTTTTCAGCATCTCAGCTGCCTTAATGCAGCGGGTCAACTCTCGAGGGTTTTGGCCTTCGCCAGGCTGCAATGTGCCCGCTACTACCCAGAGCCGAGAAGGAACGGGCAGAGAGCACGACCATCTGCCAGCTGGTTTCAGCTTGCTCAGGAAAGTGCAGTGTCCTTGGAATGTGCAGAAAAACCAATTTCTTGGCAAGCTCGGGAGTAGTGAGCAGTGCCGGTAGACTTTCTCCTTGAGAAATGGCGTGGAAAAGCTTTTGGCTAAGGTGTTGGCGACTAGAGACGCCGAACACGGCGCTCCGGAGCTGGCCGAAGGGAAGCGCCGCTTCCCGGCGTCTTTCGGCAAAAGCGGCGCTCCGGAGCGCACCGCTGCCGCTCCGGTCATCCTGGACGCGAAGAAGCCGCTTCTTCGCCTCTGGGAGCCAGAGATCGCGGTAGCTTGCAAAAGGCGAAGAACGAAGCCGCAAAGAAGCGGGCTTGTGTGCGAAGCTTGCCGACTGCTGCAGGACGGTGGATGCCACTCTCCTGCCTGTGGAATTCGCTCTTGGCATGCCAACGGAAGGTGTTCCAGGACAACTTGCCTGGGTTTTTACCTAGTCCTGATGCATCCCTCCTTGGAAAATCTTGCTCGTGCTCTGAAGCTGCCAGATGCAGAGAACACGATGGCAGCTGCTGAAAAGAAGGGCAGCGGTGAGTTTGTCAAGAAAGAAGAACATAGGCAGCTGCCTGTGCTTGGCAAGGAGCAGCTGCTGGATTCTTGCAATTGCCTTCAGTGCGCACAGAAGCCCGCAGCTCTGCTGCTTCGTTTTTCGCCTTCACTCAATTGCACAGTACTGGTGCTCAGGCAGGCTACTCAGCTTTGCTGCTTTTCAGCATCCAGCTGCCCTAATGCAGCGGGTCAACTCTCGAGGCTTTTGGCCTTCGCCAGGTGCAATGTGCCCGCTACTACCAAGAGCCGAGAAGGAACGGACAGAGAGCACGACCATCTGCCAGCTGTTTGCAGCTTGCCCAGGAAAGTGCAGTGTCCTTGGAATGTGCAGAAAAACCAATTTCTTGGCAAGCTCGGGAGTAGTGAGCAGTGCCGGTAGACTTTCTCCTTGAGAAATGGCGTGGAAAAGCTTTTGGCTAAGGTGTTGGCGACTAGAGACGCCGAACACGGCGCTCCGGAGCTGGCCGAAGGGAAGCGCCGCTTCCCGGCGTCTTTCGGCAGAAGCGGCGCTCCGGAGCGCACCGCTGCTGCTCCGGTCATCCGTGCGCGAAGAAGCCGCTTCTTCGCCTCTGGGAGACCGAGATCGCAGTAGCTTGCAAGAGGCGAAGAAAGAAGCTGCAAAGAAGCGGGCTTGTGTGCGAAGCTTGCCGACTACTGCAGGACGGTGGATGCCGCTCTCCTGCCTGTGGAATTCCCTCTTGGCATGCGAACGGAAGGTGTTCCAGGACAACTTGCCTGGGTTTTTACCTAGTCCTGATGCATCCTTCCATGGAAAATCTTGCTCGTGCTCTGAGGCTGCCAGATGCAGAGAACACGATGGCAGGTGCTGAAAAGAAGGGCAGCGGTGAGTTTGTCAAGAAAGAAGAACATAGGCAGCTGCCTGTGCTTGGCAAGGAGCAGCTGCTGGATTCTTGCAATTGCCTTCAGTGCGCACAGAAGCCCGCAGCTCTGCTGCTTCGTTTTTCGCCTTCACTCAATTGCACAGTACTGGTGCTCAGGCAGGCTGCTCAGCTTTGCTGCTTTTCAGCATCTCAGCTGCCCTAATGCAGCGGGTCAACTCTCGAGGGTTTTGGCCTTCGCCAGGCTGCAATGTGCCCGCTACTACCCAGAGCCGAGAAGGAACGGGCAGAGAGCACGACCATCTGCCAGCTGGTTTCAGCTTGCTCAGGAAAGTGCAGTGTCCTTGGAATGTGCAGAAAAACCAATTTCTTGGCAAGCTCGGGAGTAGTGAGCAGTGCCGGTAGACTTTCTCCTTGAGAAATGGCGTGGAAAAGATTTTGGCTAAGGTGTTGGCGACTAGAGACGCCGAACACGGCGCTCCGGAGCTGGCCGAAGGGAAGCGCCGCTTCCCGGCGTCTTTCGGCAAAAGCGGCGCTCCGGAGCTCACCGCTGCCGCTCCGGTCTCCTGGACGCGAAGAAGCCGCTTCTTCGCCTCTGGGAGCCAGAGATCGCGGTAGCTTGCAAAAGGCGAAGAACGAAGCCGCAAAGAAGCGGGCTTGTGTGCGAAGCTTGCCGACTGCTGCAGGACGGTGGATGCCACTCTCCTGCCTGTGGAATTCGCTCTTGGCATGCCAATGGAAGGTGTTCCAGGACAACTTGCCTGGGTTTTTACCTAGTCCTTATGCATCCCTCCTTGGAAAATCTTGCTCGTGCTCTGAAGCTCCCAGATGCAGAGAACACGATGGCAGCTGCTGAACAGAAGGGCAGCGGTGAGTTTGTCAAGAAAGAAGAACATAGGCAGCTGCCTGTGCTTGGCAAGGAGCAGCTGCTGGATTCTTGCAATTGCCTTCAGTGCGCACAGAAGCCCGCAGCTCTGCTGCTTCGTTTTTCGCCTTCACTCAATTGCACAGTACTGGTGCTGAGGCAGGCTACTCAGCTTTGCTGCTTTTCAGCATCCCAGCTGCCTTAATGCAGCGGGAGAGCTCTCGAGGCTTTTGTCCTTCGCCAGGTTTCAATGTGCCCGCTACTACCAAGAGCCGGGCAGGAACGGACAGAGAGCACGACCATCTGCCAGCCGTTTGCAGCTTGCCCAGCAAAGTGCAGTGTCCTTGGAATGTGCAGAAAAACCAATTTCTTGGCAAGCTCGGGAGTAGTGAGCAGTGCCGGTAGACTTTCTCCTTGAGAAATGGCGTGGAAAAGCTTTTCGCTAAGATGTGGGCGACTAGAGACGCCGAACACGGCGCTCCGGAGCTGGCCGAAGGGAAGCGCCGCTTCCCGGCGTCTTTCGGCAGAAGCGGCGCTCCGGAGCGCACCGCTGCTGCTCCGGTCATCCGTGCGCGAAGAAGCCGCTTCTTCGCCTCTGGGAGACCGAGATCGCAGTAGCTTGCAAGAGGCGAAGAAAGAAGCTGCAAAGAAGCGGGCTTGTGTGCGAAGCTTGCCGACTACTGCAGGACGGTGGATGCCGCTCTCCTGCCTGTGGAATTCCCTCTTGGCATGCGAACGGAAGGTGTTCCAGGACAACTTGCCTGGGTTTTTACCTAGTCCTGATGCATCCTTCCATGGAAAATCTTGCTCGTGCTCTGAGGCTGCCAGATGCAGAGAACACGATGGCAGGTGCTGAAAAGAAGGGCAGCGGTGAGTTTGTCAAGAAAGAAGAACATAGGCAGCTGCCTGTGCTTGGCAAGGAGCAGCTGCTGGATTCTTGCAATTGCCTTCAGTGCGCACAGAAGCCCGCAGCTCTGCTGCTTCGTTTTTCGCCTTCACTCAATTGCACAGTACTGGTGCTCAGGCAGGCTGCTCAGCTTTGCTGCTTTTCAGCATCTCAGCTGCCCTAATGCAGCGGGTCAACTCTCGAGGGTTTTGGCCTTCGCCAGGCTGCAATGTGCCCGCTACTACCCAGAGCCGAGAAGGAACGGGCAGAGAGCACGACCATCTGCCAGCTGGTTTCAGCTTGCTCAGGAAAGTGCAGTGTCCTTGGAATGTGCAGAAAAACCAATTTCTTGGCAAGCTCGGGAGTAGTGAGCAGTGCCGGTAGACTTTCTCCTTGAGAAATGGCGTGGAAAAGCTTTTGGCTAAGGTGTTGGCGACTAGAGACGCCGAACACGGCGCTCCGGAGCTGGCCGAAGGGAAGCGCCGCTTCCCGGCGTCTTTCGGCAAAAGCGGCGCTCCGGAGCTCACCGCTGCCGCTCCGGTCTCCTGGACGCGAAGAAGCCGCTTCTTCGCCTCTGGGAGCCAGAGATCGCGGTAGCTTGCAAAAGGCGAAGAACGAAGCCGCAAAGAAGCGGGCTTGTGTGCGAAGCTTGCCGACTGCTGCAGGACGGTGGATGCCACTCTCCTGCCTGTGGAATTCGCTCTTGGCATGCCAATGGAAGGTGTTCCAGGACAACTTGCCTGGGTTTTTACCTAGTCCTTATGCATCCCTCCTTGGAAAATCTTGCTCGTGCTCTGAAGCTCCCAGATGCAGAGAACACGATGGCAGCTGCTGAACAGAAGGGCAGCGGTGAGTTTGTCAAGAAAGAAGAACATAGGCAGCTGCCTGTGCTTGGCAAGGAGCAGCTGCTGGATTCTTGCAATTGCCTTCAGTGCGCACAGAAGCCCGCAGCTCTGCTGCTTCGTTTTTCGCCTTCACTCAATTGCACAGTACTGGTGCTGAGGCAGGCTACTCAGCTTTGCTGCTTTTCAGCATCCCAGCTGCCTTAATGCAGCGGGAGAGCTCTCGAGGCTTTTGTCCTTCGCCAGGTTTCAATGTGCCCGCTACTACCAAGAGCCGGGCAGGAACGGACAGAGAGCACGACCATCTGCCAGCCGTTTGCAGCTTGCCCAGCAAAGTGCAGTGTCCTTGGAATGTGCAGAAAAACCAATTTCTTGGCAAGCTCGGGAGTAGTGAGCAGTGCCGGTAGACTTTCTCCTTGAGAAATGGCGTGGAAAAGCTTTTCGCTAAGATGTGGGCGACTAGAGACGCCGAACACGGCGCTCCGGAGCTGGCCGAAGGGAAGCGCCGCTTCCCGGCGTCTTTCGGCAGAAGCGGCGCTCCGGAGCGCACCGCTGCTGCTCCGGTCATCCGTGCGCGAAGAAGCCGCTTCTTCGCCTCTGGGAGACCGAGATCGCAGTAGCTTGCAAGAGGCGAAGAAAGAAGCTGCAAAGAAGCGGGCTTGTGTGCGAAGCTTGCCGACTACTGCAGGACGGTGGATGCCGCTCTCCTGCCTGTGGAATTCCCTCTTGGCATGCGAACGGAAGGTGTTCCAGGACAACTTGCCTGGGTTTTTACCTAGTCCTGATGCATCCTTCCATGGAAAATCTTGCTCGTGCTCTGAGGCTGCCAGATGCAGAGAACACGATGGCAGGTGCTGAAAAGAAGGGCAGCGGTGAGTTTGTCAAGAAAGAAGAACATAGGCAGCTGCCTGTGCTTGGCAAGGAGCAGCTGCTGGATTCTTGCAATTGCCTTCAGTGCGCACAGAAGCCCGCAGCTCTGCTGCTTCGTTTTTCGCCTTCACTCAATTGCACAGTACTGGTGCTCAGGCAGGCTGCTCAGCTTTGCTGCTTTTCAGCATCTCAGCTGCCCTAATGCAGCGGGTCAACTCTCGAGGGTTTTGGCCTTCGCCAGGCTGCAATGTGCCCGCTACTACCCAGAGCCGAGAAGGAACGGGCAGAGAGCACGACCATCTGCCAGCTGGTTTCAGCTTGCTCAGGAAAGTGCAGTGTCCTTGGAATGTGCAGAAAAACCAATTTCTTGGCAAGCTCGGGAGTAGTGAGCAGTGCCGGTAGACTTTCTCCTTGAGAAATGGCGTGGAAAAGATTTTGGCTAAGGTGTTGGCGACTAGAGACGCCGAACACGGCGCTCCGGAGCTGGCCGAAGGGAAGCGCCGCTTCCCGGCGTCTTTCGGCAAAAGCGGCGCCCGGAGCTCACCGCTGCCGCTCCGGTCTCCTGGACGCGAAGAAGCCGCTTCTTCGCCTCTGGGAGCCAGAGATCGCGGTAGCTTGCAAAAGGCGAAGAACGAAGCCGCAAAGAAGCGGGCTTGTGTGCGAAGCTTGCCGACTGCTGCAGGACGGTGGATGCCACTCTCCTGCCTGTGGAATTCGCTCTTGGCATGCCAATGGAAGGTGTTCCAGGACAACTTGCCTGGGTTTTTACCTAGTCCTTATGCATCCCTCCTTGGAAAATCTTGCTCGTGCTCTGAAGCTCCCAGATGCAGAGAACACGATGGCAGCTGCTGAACAGAAGGGCAGCGGTGAGTTTGTCAAGAAAGAAGAACATAGGCAGCTGCCTGTGCTTGGCAAGGAGCAGCTGCTGGATTCTTGCAATTGCCTTCAGTGCGCACAGAAGCCCGCAGCTCTGCTGCTTCGTTTTTCGCCTTCACTCAATTGCACAGTACTGGTGCTGAGGCAGGCTACTCAGCTTTGCTGCTTTTCAGCATCCCAGCTGCCTTAATGCAGCGGGAGAGCTCTCGAGGCTTTTGTCCTTCGCCAGGTTTCAATGTGCCCGCTACTACCAAGAGCCGGGCAGGAACGGACAGAGAGCACGACCATCTGCCAGCCGTTTGCAGCTTGCCCAGCAAAGTGCAGTGTCCTTGGAATGTGCAGAAAAACCAATTTCTTGGCAAGCTCGGGAGTAGTGAGCAGTGCCGGTAGACTTTCTCCTTGAGAAATGGCGTGGAAAAGCTTTTCGCTAAGATGTGGGCGACTAGAGACGCCGAACACGGCGCTCCGGAGCTGGCCGAAGGGAAGCGCCGCTTCCCGGCGTCTTTCGGCAGAAGCGGCGCTCCGGAGCGCACCGCTGCTGCTCCGGTCATCCGTGCGCGAAGAAGCCGCTTCTTCGCCTCTGGGAGACCGAGATCGCAGTAGCTTGCAAGAGGCGAAGAAAGAAGCTGCAAAGAAGCGGGCTTGTGTGCGAAGCTTGCCGACTACTGCAGGACGGTGGATGCCGCTCTCCTGCCTGTGGAATTCCCTCTTGGCATGCGAACGGAAGGTGTTCCAGGACAACTTGCCTGGGTTTTTACCTAGTCCTGATGCATCCCTTCCATGGAAAATCTTGCTCGTGCTCTGAGGCTGCCAGATGCAGAGAACACGATGGCAGGTGCTGAAAAGAAGGGCAGCGGTGAGTTTGTCAAGAAAGAAGAACATAGGCAGCTGCCTGTGCTTGGCAAGGAGCAGCTGCTGGATTCTTGCAATTGCCTTCAGTGCGCACAGAAGCCCGCAGCTCTGCTGCTTCGTTTTTCGCCTTCACTCAATTGCACAGTACTGGTGCTCAGGCAGGCTGCTCAGCTTTGCTGCTTTTCAGCATCTCAGCTGCCCTAATGCAGCGGGTCAACTCTCGAGGGTTTTGGCCTTCGCCAGGCTGCAATGTGCCCGCTACTACCCAGAGCCGAGAAGGAACGGGCAGAGAGCACGACCATCTGCCAGCTGGTTTCAGCTTGCTCAGGAAAGTGCAGTGTCCTTGGAATGTGCAGAAAAACCAATTTCTTGGCAAGCTCGGGAGTAGTGAGCAGTGCCGGTAGACTTTCTCCTTGAGAAATGGCGTGGAAAAGATTTTGGCTAAGGTGTTGGCGACTAGAGACGCCGAACACGGCGCTCCGGAGCTGGCCGAAGGGAAGCGCCGCTTCCCGGCGTCTTTCGGCAAAAGCGGCGCTCCGGAGCTCACCGCTGCCGCTCCGGTCTCCTGGACGCGAAGAAGCCGCTTCTTCGCCTCTGGGAGCCAGAGATCGCGGTAGCTTGCAAAAGGCGAAGAACGAAGCCGCAAAGAAGCGGGCTTGTGTGCGAAGCTTGCCGACTGCTGCAGGACGGTGGATGCCACTCTCCTGCCTGTGGAATTCGCTCTTGGCATGCCAATGGAAGGTGTTCCAGGACAACTTGCCTGGGTTTTTACCTAGTCCTTATGCATCCCTCCTTGGAAAATCTTGCTCGTGCTCTGAAGCTCCCAGATGCAGAGAACACGATGGCAGCTGCTGAACAGAAGGGCAGCGGTGAGTTTGTCAAGAAAGAAGAACATAGGCAGCTGCCTGTGCTTGGCAAGGAGCAGCTGCTGGATTCTTGCAATTGCCTTCAGTGCGCACAGAAGCCCGCAGCTCTGCTGCTTCGTTTTTCGCCTTCACTCAATTGCACAGTACTGGTGCTCAGGCAGGCTACTCAGCTTTGCTGCTTTTCAGCATCCCAGCTGCCTTAATGCAGCGGGAGAGCTCTCGAGGCTTTTGTCCTTCGCCAGGTTTCAATGTGCCCGCTACTACCAAGAGCCGGGCAGGAACGGACAGAGAGCACGACCATCTGCCAGCCGTTTGCAGCTTGCCCAGCAAAGTGCAGTGTCCTTGGAATGTGCAGAAAAACCAATTTCTTGGCAAGCTCGGGAGTAGTGAGCAGTGCCGGTAGACTTTCTCCTTGAGAAATGGCGTGGAAAAGCTTTTCGCTAAGATGTGGGCGACTAGAGACGCCGAACACGGCGCTCCGGAGCTGGCCGAAGGGAAGCGCCGCTTCCCGGCGTCTTTCGGCAGAAGCGGCGCTCCGGAGCGCACCGCTGCTGCTCCGGTCATCCGTGCGCGAAGAAGCCGCTTCTTCGCCTCTGGGAGACCGAGATCGCAGTAGCTTGCAAGAGGCGAAGAAAGAAGCTGCAAAGAAGCGGGCTTGTGTGCGAAGCTTGCCGACTACTGCAGGACGGTGGATGCCGCTCTCCTGCCTGTGGAATTCCCTCTTGGCATGCGAACGGAAGGTGTTCCAGGACAACTTGCCTGGGTTTTTACCTAGTCCTGATGCATCCTTCCATGGAAAATCTTGCTCGTGCTCTGAGGCTGCCAGATGCAGAGAACACGATGGCAGGTGCTGAAAAGAAGGGCAGCGGTGAGTTTGTCAAGAAAGAAGAACATAGGCAGCTGCCTGTGCTTGGCAAGGAGCAGCTGCTGGATTCTTGCAATTGCCTTCAGTGCGCACAGAAGCCCGCAGCTCTGCTGCTTCGTTTTTCGCCTTCACTCAATTGCACAGTACTGGTGCTCAGGCAGGCTGCTCAGCTTTGCTGCTTTTCAGCATCTCAGCTGCCCTAATGCAGCGGGTCAACTCTCGAGGGTTTTGGCCTTCGCCAGGCTGCAATGTGCCCGCTACTACCCAGAGCCGAGAAGGAACGGGCAGAGAGCACGACCATCTGCCAGCTGGTTTCAGCTTGCTCAGGAAAGTGCAGTGTCCTTGGAATGTGCAGAAAAACCAATTTCTTGGCAAGCTCGGGAGTAGTGAGCAGTGCCGGTAGACTTTCTCCTTGAGAAATGGCGTGGAAAAGATTTTGGCTAAGGTGTTGGCGACTAGAGACGCCGAACACGGCGCTCCGGAGCTGGCCGAAGGGAAGCGCCGCTTCCCGGCGTCTTTCGGCAAAAGCGGCGCTCCGGAGCTCACCGCTGCCGCTCCGGTCTCCTGGACGCGAAGAAGCCGCTTCTTCGCCTCTGGGAGCCAGAGATCGCGGTAGCTTGCAAAAGGCGAAGAACGAAGCCGCAAAGAAGCGGGCTTGTGTGCGAAGCTTGCCGACTGCTGCAGGACGGTGGATGCCACTCTCCTGCCTGTGGAATTCGCTCTTGGCATGCCAATGGAAGGTGTTCCAGGACAACTTGCCTGGGTTTTTACCTAGTCCTTATGCATCCCTCCTTGGAAAATCTTGCTCGTGCTCTGAAGCTCCCAGATGCAGAGAACACGATGGCAGCTGCTGAAAAGAAGGGCAGCGGTGAGTTTGTCAAGAAAGAAGAACATAGGCAGCTGCCTGTGCTTGGCAAGGAGCAGCTGCTGGATTCTTGCAATTGCCTTCAGTGCGCACAGAAGCCCGCAGCTCTGCTGCTTCGTTTTTCGCCTTCACTCAATTGCACAGTACTGGTGCTGAGGCAGGCTACTCAGCTTTGCTGCTTTTCAGCATCCCAGCTGCCTTAATGCAGCGGGAGAGCTCTCGAGGCTTTTGTCCTTCGCCAGGTTTCAATGTGCCCGCTACTACCAAGAGCCGGGCAGGAACGGACAGAGAGCACGACCATCTGCCAGCCGTTTGCAGCTTGCCCAGCAAAGTGCAGTGTCCTTGGAATGTGCAGAAAAACCAATTTCTTGGCAAGCTCGGGAGTAGTGAGCAGTGCCGGTAGACTTTCTCCTTGAGAAATGGCGTGGAAAAGCTTTTCGCTAAGATGTGGGCGACTAGAGACGCCGAACACGGCGCTCCGGAGCTGGCCGAAGGGAAGCGCCGCTTCCCGGCGTCTTTCGGCAGAAGCGGCGCTCCGGAGCGCACCGCTGCTGCTCCGGTCATCCGTGCGCGAAGAAGCCGCTTCTTCGCCTCTGGGAGACCGAGATCGCAGTAGCTTGCAAGAGGCGAAGAAAGAAGCTGCAAAGAAGCGGGCTTGTGTGCGAAGCTTGCCGACTACTGCAGGACGGTGGATGCCGCTCTCCTGCCTGTGGAATTCCCTCTTGGCATGCGAACGGAAGGTGTTCCAGGACAACTTGCCTGGGTTTTTACCTAGTCCTGATGCATCCTTCCATGGAAAATCTTGCTCGTGCTCTGAGGCTGCCAGATGCAGAGAACACGATGGCAGGTGCTGAAAAGAAGGGCAGCGGTGAGTTTGTCAAGAAAGAAGAACATAGGCAGCTGCCTGTGCTTGGCAAGGAGCAGCTGCTGGATTCTTGCAATTGCCTTCAGTGCGCACAGAAGCCCGCAGCTCTGCTGCTTCGTTTTTCGCCTTCACTCAATTGCACAGTACTGGTGCTCAGGCAGGCTGCTCAGCTTTGCTGCTTTTCAGCATCTCAGCTGCCCTAATGCAGCGGGTCAACTCTCGAGGGTTTTGGCCTTCGCCAGGCTGCAATGTGCCCGCTACTACCCAGAGCCGAGAAGGAACGGGCAGAGAGCACGACCATCTGCCAGCTGGTTTCAGCTTGCTCAGGAAAGTGCAGTGTCCTTGGAATGTGCAGAAAAACCAATTTCTTGGCAAGCTCGGGAGTAGTGAGCAGTGCCGGTAGACTTTCTCCTTGAGAAATGGCGTGGAAAAGATTTTGGCTAAGGTGTTGGCGACTAGAGACGCCGAACACGGCGCTCCGGAGCTGGCCGAAGGGAAGCGCCGCTTCCCGGCGTCTTTCGGCAAAAGCGGCGCTCCGGAGCTCACCGCTGCCGCTCCGGTCTCCTGGACGCGAAGAAGCCGCTTCTTCGCCTCTGGGAGCCAGAGATCGCGGTAGCTTGCAAAAGGCGAAGAACGAAGCCGCAAAGAAGCGGGCTTGTGTGCGAAGCTTGCCGACTGCTGCAGGACGGTGGATGCCACTCTCCTGCCTGTGGAATTCGCTCTTGGCATGCCAATGGAAGGTGTTCCAGGACAACTTGCCTGGGTTTTTACCTAGTCCTGATGCATCCTCCATGGAAAATCTTGCTCGTGCTCTGAGGCTGCCAGATGCAGAGAACACGATGGCAGCTGCTGAAAAGAAGGGCAGCGGTGAGTTTGTCAAGAAAGAAGAACATAGGCAGCTGCCTGTGCTTGGCAAGGAGCAGCTGCTGGATTCTTGCAATTGCCTTCAGTGCGCACAGAAGCCCGCAGCTCTGCTGCTTCGTTTTTCGCCTTCACTCAATTGCACAGTACTGGTGCTCAGGCAGGCTACTCAGCTTTGCTGCTTTTCAGCATCTCAGCTGCCTTAATGCAGCGGGAGAGCTCTCGAGGCTTTTGTCCTTCGCCAGGTTTCAATGTGCCCGCTACTACCAAGAGCCGGGCAGGAACGGACAGAGAGCACGACCATCTGCCAGCCGTTTGCAGCTTGCCCAGCAAAGTGCAGTGTCCTTGGAATGTGCAGAAAAACCAATTTCTTGGCAAGCTCGGGAGTAGTGAGCAGTGCCGGTAGACTTTCTCCTTGAGAAATGGCGTGGAAAAGCTTTTCGCTAAGATGTTGGCGACTAGAGACGCCGAACACGGCGCTCCGGAGCTGGCCGAAGGGAAGCGCCGCTTCCCGGCGTCTTTCGGCAGAAGCGGCGCTCCGGAGCGCACCGCTGCTGCTCCGGTCATCCGTGCGCGAAGAAGCCGCTTCTTCGCCTCTGGGAGACCGAGATCGCAGTAGCTTGCAAGAGGCGAAGAAAGAAGCTGCAAAGAAGCGGGCTTGTGTGCGAAGCTTGCCGACTACTGCAGGACGGTGGATGCCGCTCTCCTGCCTGTGGAATTCCCTCTTGGCATGCGAACGGAAGGTGTTCCAGGACAACTTGCCTGGGTTTTTACCTAGTCCTGATGCATCCTTCCATGGAAAATCTTGCTCGTGCTCTGAGGCTGCCAGATGCAGAGAACACGATGGCAGGTGCTGAAAAGAAGGGCAGCGGTGAGTTTGTCAAGAAAGAAGAACATAGGCAGCTGCCTGTGCTTGGCAAGGAGCAGCTGCTGGATTCTTGCAATTGCCTTCAGTGCGCACAGAAGCCCGCAGCTCTGCTGCTTCGTTTTTCGCCTTCACTCAATTGCACAGTACTGGTGCTCAGGCAGGCTGCTCAGCTTTGCTGCTTTTCAGCATCTCAGCTGCCCTAATGCAGCGGGTCAACTCTCGAGGGTTTTGGCCTTCGCCAGGCTGCAATGTGCCCGCTACTACCCAGAGCCGAGAAGGAACGGGCAGAGAGCACGACCATCTGCCAGCTGGTTTCAGCTTGCTCAGGAAAGTGCAGTGTCCTTGGAATGTGCAGAAAAACCAATTTCTTGGCAAGCTCGGGAGTAGTGAGCAGTGCCGGTAGACTTTCTCCTTGAGAAATGGCGTGGAAAAGCTTTTGGCTAAGGTGTTGGCGACTAGAGACGCCGAACACGGCGCTCCGGAGCTGGCCGAAGGGAAGCGCCGCTTCCCGGCGTCTTTCGGCAAAAGCGGCGCTCCGGAGCTCACCGCTGCCGCTCCGGTCTCCTGGACGCGAAGAAGCCGCTTCTTCGCCTCTGGGAGCCAGAGATCGCGGTAGCTTGCAAAAGGCGAAGAACGAAGCCGCAAAGAAGCGGGCTTGTGTGCGAAGCTTGCCGACTGCTGCAGGACGGTGGATGCCACTCTCCTGCCTGTGGAATTCGCTCTTGGCATGCCAACGGAAGGTGTTCCAGGACAACTTGCCTGGGTTTTTACCTAGTCCTGATGCATCCCTCCTTGGAAAATCTTGCTCGTGCTCTGAGCTGCCAGATGCAGAGAACACGATGGCAGCTGCTGAAAAGAAGGGCAGCGGTGAGTTTGTCAAGAAAGAAGAACATAGGCAGCTGCCTGTGCTTGGCAAGGAGCAGCTGCTGGATTCTTGCAATTGCCTTCAGTGCGCACAGAAGCCCGCAGCTCTGCTGCTTCGTTTTTCGCCTTCACTCAATTGCACAGTACTGGTGCTCAGGCAGGCTACTCAGCTTTGCTGCTTTTCAGCATCCCAGCTGCCTTAATGCAGCGGGAGAGCTCTCGAGGCTTTTGTCCTTCGCCAGGTTTCAATGTGCCCGCTACTACCAAGAGCCGGGCAGGAACGGACAGAGAGCACGACCATCTGCCAGCCGTTTGCAGCTTGCCCAGCAAAGTGCAGTGTCCTTGGAATGTGCAGAAAAACCAATTTCTTGGCAAGCTCGGGAGTAGTGAGCAGTGCCGGTAGACTTTCTCCTTGAGAAATGGCGTGGAAAAGCTTTTCGCTAAGATGTGGGCGACTAGAGACGCCGAACACGGCGCTCCGGAGCTGGCCGAAGGGAAGCGCCGCTTCCCGGCGTCTTTCGGCAGAAGCGGCGCTCCGGAGCGCACCGCTGCTGCTCCGGTCATCCGTGCGCGAAGAAGCCGCTTCTTCGCCTCTGGGAGACCGAGATCGCAGTAGCTTGCAAGAGGCGAAGAAAGAAGCTGCAAAGAAGCGGGCTTGTGTGCGAAGCTTGCCGACTACTGCAGGACGGTGGATGCCGCTCTCCTGCCTGTGGAATTCCCTCTTGGCATGCGAACGGAAGGTGTTCCAGGACAACTTGCCTGGGTTTTTACCTAGTCCTGATGCATCCTTCCATGGAAAATCTTGCTCGTGCTCTGAGGCTGCCAGATGCAGAGAACACGATGGCAGGTGCTGAAAAGAAGGGCAGCGGTGAGTTTGTCAAGAAAGAAGAACATAGGCAGCTGCCTGTGCTTGGCAAGGAGCAGCTGCTGGATTCTTGCAATTGCCTTCAGTGCGCACAGAAGCCCGCAGCTCTGCTGCTTCGTTTTTCGCCTTCACTCAATTGCACAGTACTGGTGCTCAGGCAGGCTGCTCAGCTTTGCTGCTTTTCAGCATCTCAGCTGCCCTAATGCAGCGGGTCAACTCTCGAGGGTTTTGGCCTTCGCCAGGCTGCAATGTGCCCGCTACTACCCAGAGCCGAGAAGGAACGGGCAGAGAGCACGACCATCTGCCAGCTGGTTTCAGCTTGCTCAGGAAAGTGCAGTGTCCTTGGAATGTGCAGAAAAACCAATTTCTTGGCAAGCTCGGGAGTAGTGAGCAGTGCCGGTAGACTTTCTCCTTGAGAAATGGCGTGGAAAAGATTTTGGCTAAGGTGTTGGCGACTAGAGACGCCGAACACGGCGCTCCGGAGCTGGCCGAAGGGAAGCGCCGCTTCCCGGCGTCTTTCGGCAAAAGCGGCGCTCCGGAGCTCACCGCTGCCGCTCCGGTCTCCTGGACGCGAAGAAGCCGCTTCTTCGCCTCTGGGAGCCAGAGATCGCGGTAGCTTGCAAAAGGCGAAGAACGAAGCCGCAAAGAAGCGGGCTTGTGTGCGAAGCTTGCCGACTGCTGCAGGACGGTGGATGCCACTCTCCTGCCTGTGGAATTCGCTCTTGGCATGCCAATGGAAGGTGTTCCAGGACAACTTGCCTGGGTTTTTACCTAGTCCTGATGCATCCCTCCTTGGAAAATCTTGCTCGTGCTCTGAAGCTGCCAGATGCAGAGAACACGATGGCAGCTGCTGAAAAGAAGGGCAGCGGTGAGTTTGTCAAGAAAGAAGAACATAGGCAGCTGCCTGTGCTTGGCAAGGAGCAGCTGCTGGATTCTTGCAATTGCCTTCAGTGCGCACAGAAGCCCGCAGCTCTGCTGCTTCGTTTTTCGCCTTCACTCAATTGCACAGTACTGGTGCTCAGGCAGGCTGCTCAGCTTTGCTGCTTTTCAGCATCTCAGCTGCCCTAATGCAGCGGGTCAACTCTCGAGGGTTTTGGCCTTCGCCAGGCTGCAATGTGCCCGCTACTACCCAGAGCCGAGAAGGAACGGGCAGAGAGCACGACCATCTGCCAGCTGGTTTCAGCTTGCTCAGGAAAGTGCAGTGTCCTTGGAATGTGCAGAAAAACCAATTTCTTGGCAAGCTCGGGAGTAGTGAGCAGTGCCGGTAGACTTTCTCCTTGAGAAATGGCGTGGAAAAGCTTTTGGCTAAGGTGTTGGCGACTAGAGACGCCGAACACGGCGCTCCGGAGCTGGCCGAAGGGAAGCGCCGCTTCCCGGCGTCTTTCGGCAAAAGCGGCGCTCCGGAGCTCACCGCTGCCGCTCCGGTCTCCTGGACGCGAAGAAGCCGCTTCTTCGCCTCTGGGAGCCAGAGATCGCGGTAGCTTGCAAAAGGCGAAGAACGAAGCCGCAAAGAAGCGGGCTTGTGTGCGAAGCTTGCCGACTGCTGCAGGACGGTGGATGCCACTCTCCTGCCTGTGGAATTCGCTCTTGGCATGCCAATGGAAGGTGTTCCAGGACAACTTGCCTGGGTTTTTACCTAGTCCTTATGCATCCCTCCATGGAAAATCTTGCTCGTGCTCTGAGGCTGCCAGATGCAGAGAACACGATGGCAGCTGCTGAAAAGAAGGGCAGCGGTGAGTTTGTCAAGAAAGAAGAACATAGGCAGCTGCCTGTGCTTGGCAAGGAGCAGCTGCTGGATTCTTGCAATTGCCTTCAGTGCGCACAGAAGCCCGCAGCTCTGCTGCTTCGTTTTTCGCCTTCACTCAATTGCACAGTACTGGTGCTCAGGCAGGCTACTCAGCTTTGCTGCTTTTCAGCATCCCAGCTGCCTTAATGCAGCGGGTCAGCTCTCGAGGCTTTTGCCTTCGCCAGGCTTCAATGTGCCCGCTACTACCAAGAGCCGGGCAGGAACGGACAGAGAGCACGACCATCTGCCAGCCGTTTGCAGCTTGCCCAGCAAAGTGCAGTGTCCTTGGAATGTGCAGAAAAACCAATTTCTTGGCAAGCTCGGGAGTAGTGAGCAGTGCCGGTAGACTTTCTCCTTGAGAAATGGCGTGGAAAAGCTTTTCGCTAAGATGTGGGCGACTAGAGACGCCGAACACGGCGCTCCGGAGCTGGCCGAAGGGAAGCGCCGCTTCCCGGCGTCTTTCGGCAGAAGCGGCGCTCCGGAGCGCACCGCTGCTGCTCCGGTCATCCGTGCGCGAAGAAGCCGCTTCTTCGCCTCTGGGAGACCGAGATCGCAGTAGCTTGCAAGAGGCGAAGAAAGAAGCTGCAAAGAAGCGGGCTTGTGTGCGAAGCTTGCCGACTACTGCAGGACGGTGGATGCCGCTCTCCTGCCTGTGGAATTCCCTCTTGGCATGCGAACGGAAGGTGTTCCAGGACAACTTGCCTGGGTTTTTACCTAGTCCTGATGCATCCTTCCATGGAAAATCTTGCTCGTGCTCTGAGGCTGCCAGATGCAGAGAACACGATGGCAGGTGCTGAAAAGAAGGGCAGCGGTGAGTTTGTCAAGAAAGAAGAACATAGGCAGCTGCCTGTGCTTGGCAAGGAGCAGCTGCTGGATTCTTGCAATTGCCTTCAGTGCGCACAGAAGCCCGCAGCTCTGCTGCTTCGTTTTTCGCCTTCACTCAATTGCACAGTACTGGTGCTCAGGCAGGCTGCTCAGCTTTGCTGCTTTTCAGCATCTCAGCTGCCCTAATGCAGCGGGTCAACTCTCGAGGGTTTTGGCCTTCGCCAGGCTGCAATGTGCCCGCTACTACCCAGAGCCGAGAAGGAACGGGCAGAGAGCACGACCATCTGCCAGCTGGTTTCAGCTTGCTCAGGAAAGTGCAGTGTCCTTGGAATGTGCAGAAAAACCAATTTCTTGGCAAGCTCGGGAGTAGTGAGCAGTGCCGGTAGACTTTCTCCTTGAGAAATGGCGTGGAAAAGATTTTGGCTAAGGTGTTGGCGACTAGAGACGCCGAACACGGCGCTCCGGAGCTGGCCGAAGGGAAGCGCCGCTTCCCGGCGTCTTTCGGCAAAAGCGGCGCTCCGGAGCTCACCGCTGCCGCTCCGGTCTCCTGGACGCGAAGAAGCCGCTTCTTCGCCTCTGGGAGCCAGAGATCGCGGTAGCTTGCAAAAGGCGAAGAACGAAGCCGCAAAGAAGCGGGCTTGTGTGCGAAGCTTGCCGACTGCTGCAGGACGGTGGATGCCACTCTCCTGCCTGTGGAATTCGCTCTTGGCATGCCAATGGAAGGTGTTCCAGGACAACTTGCCTGGGTTTTTACCTAGTCCTTATGCATCCCTCCTTGGAAAATCTTGCTCGTGCTCTGAAGCTCCCAGATGCAGAGAACACGATGGCAGCTGCTGAACAGAAGGGCAGCGGTGAGTTTGTCAAGAAAGAAGAACATAGGCAGCTGCCTGTGCTTGGCAAGGAGCAGCTGCTGGATTCTTGCAATTGCCTTCAGTGCGCACAGAAGCCCGCAGCTCTGCTGCTTCGTTTTTCGCCTTCACTCAATTGCACAGTACTGGTGCTGAGGCAGGCTACTCAGCTTTGCTGCTTTTCAGCATCCCAGCTGCCTTAATGCAGCGGGAGAGCTCTCGAGGCTTTTGTCCTTCGCCAGGTTTCAATGTGCCCGCTACTACCAAGAGCCGGGCAGGAACGGACAGAGAGCACGACCATCTGCCAGCCGTTTGCAGCTTGCCCAGCAAAGTGCAGTGTCCTTGGAATGTGCAGAAAAACCAATTTCTTGGCAAGCTCGGGAGTAGTGAGCAGTGCCGGTAGACTTTCTCCTTGAGAAATGGCGTGGAAAAGCTTTTCGCTAAGATGTGGGCGACTAGAGACGCCGAACACGGCGCTCCGGAGCTGGCCGAAGGGAAGCGCCGCTTCCCGGCGTCTTTCGGCAGAAGCGGCGCTCCGGAGCGCACCGCTGCTGCTCCGGTCATCCGTGCGCGAAGAAGCCGCTTCTTCGCCTCTGGGAGACCGAGATCGCAGTAGCTTGCAAGAGGCGAAGAAAGAAGCTGCAAAGAAGCGGGCTTGTGTGCGAAGCTTGCCGACTACTGCAGGACGGTGGATGCCGCTCTCCTGCCTGTGGAATTCCCTCTTGGCATGCGAACGGAAGGTGTTCCAGGACAACTTGCCTGGGTTTTTACCTAGTCCTGATGCATCCTTCCATGGAAAATCTTGCTCGTGCTCTGAGGCTGCCAGATGCAGAGAACACGATGGCAGGTGCTGAAAAGAAGGGCAGCGGTGAGTTTGTCAAGAAAGAAGAACATAGGCAGCTGCCTGTGCTTGGCAAGGAGCAGCTGCTGGATTCTTGCAATTGCCTTCAGTGCGCACAGAAGCCCGCAGCTCTGCTGCTTCGTTTTTCGCCTTCACTCAATTGCACAGTACTGGTGCTCAGGCAGGCTGCTCAGCTTTGCTGCTTTTCAGCATCTCAGCTGCCCTAATGCAGCGGGTCAACTCTCGAGGGTTTTGGCCTTCGCCAGGCTGCAATGTGCCCGCTACTACCCAGAGCCGAGAAGGAACGGGCAGAGAGCACGACCATCTGCCAGCTGGTTTCAGCTTGCTCAGGAAAGTGCAGTGTCCTTGGAATGTGCAGAAAAACCAATTTCTTGGCAAGCTCGGGAGTAGTGAGCAGTGCCGGTAGACTTTCTCCTTGAGAAATGGCGTGGAAAAGATTTTGGCTAAGGTGTTGGCGACTAGAGACGCCGAACACGGCGCTCCGGAGCTGGCCGAAGGGAAGCGCCGCTTCCCGGCGTCTTTCGGCAAAAGCGGCGCTCCGGAGCTCACCGCTGCCGCTCCGGTCTCCTGGACGCGAAGAAGCCGCTTCTTCGCCTCTGGGAGCCAGAGATCGCGGTAGCTTGCAAAAGGCGAAGAACGAAGCCGCAAAGAAGCGGGCTTGTGTGCGAAGCTTGCCGACTGCTGCAGGACGGTGGATGCCACTCTCCTGCCTGTGGAATTCGCTCTTGGCATGCCAACGGAAGGTGTTCCAGGACAACTTGCCTGGGTTTTTACCTAGTCCTGATGCATCCCTCCTTGGAAAATCTTGCTCGTGCTCTGAGGCTGCCAGATGCAGAGAACACGATGGCAGCTGCTGAAAAGAAGGGCAGCGGTGAGTTTGTCAAGAAAGAAGAACATAGGCAGCTGCCTGTGCTTGGCAAGGAGCAGCTGCTGGATTCTTGCAATTGCCTTCAGTGCGCACAGAAGCCCGCAGCTCTGCTGCTTCGTTTTTCGCCTTCACTCAATTGCACAGTACTGGTGCTCAGGCAGGCTGCTCAGCTTTGCTGCTTTTCAGCATCTCAGCTGCCCTAATGCAGCGGGTCAACTCTCGAGGGTTTTGGCCTTCGCCAGGCTGCAATGTGCCCGCTACTACCCAGAGCCGAGAAGGAACGGGCAGAGAGCACGACCATCTGCCAGCTGGTTTCAGCTTGCTCAGGAAAGTGCAGTGTCCTTGGAATGTGCAGAAAAACCAATTTCTTGGCAAGCTCGGGAGTAGTGAGCAGTGCCGGTAGACTTTCTCCTTGAGAAATGGCGTGGAAAAGATTTTGGCTAAGGTGTTGGCGACTAGAGACGCCGAACACGGCGCTCCGGAGCTGGCCGAAGGGAAGCGCCGCTTCCCGGCGTCTTTCGGCAAAAGCGGCGCTCCGGAGCTCACCGCTGCCGCTCCGGTCTCCTGGACGCGAAGAAGCCGCTTCTTCGCCTCTGGGAGCCAGAGATCGCGGTAGCTTGCAAAAGGCGAAGAACGAAGCCGCAAAGAAGCGGGCTTGTGTGCGAAGCTTGCCGACTGCTGCAGGACGGTGGATGCCACTCTCCTGCCTGTGGAATTCGCTCTTGGCATGCCAATGGAAGGTGTTCCAGGACAACTTGCCTGGGTTTTTACCTAGTCCTTATGCATCCCTCCTTGGAAAATCTTGCTCGTGCTCTGAAGCTCCCAGATGCAGAGAACACGATGGCAGCTGCTGAACAGAAGGGCAGCGGTGAGTTTGTCAAGAAAGAAGAACATAGGCAGCTGCCTGTGCTTGGCAAGGAGCAGCTGCTGGATTCTTGCAATTGCCTTCAGTGCGCACAGAAGCCCGCAGCTCTGCTGCTTCGTTTTTCGCCTTCACTCAATTGCACAGTACTGGTGCTCAGGCAGGCTACTCAGCTTTGCTGCTTTTCAGCATCCCAGCTGCCTTAATGCAGCGGGAGAGCTCTCGAGGCTTTTGTCCTTCGCCAGGTTTCAATGTGCCCGCTACTACCAAGAGCCGGGCAGGAACGGACAGAGAGCACGACCATCTGCCAGCCGTTTGCAGCTTGCCCAGCAAAGTGCAGTGTCCTTGGAATGTGCAGAAAAACCAATTTCTTGGCAAGCTCGGGAGTAGTGAGCAGTGCCGGTAGACTTTCTCCTTGAGAAATGGCGTGGAAAAGCTTTTCGCTAAGATGTGGGCGACTAGAGACGCCGAACACGGCGCTCCGGAGCTGGCCGAAGGGAAGCGCCGCTTCCCGGCGTCTTTCGGCAGAAGCGGCGCTCCGGAGCGCACCGCTGCTGCTCCGGTCATCCGTGCGCGAAGAAGCCGCTTCTTCGCCTCTGGGAGACCGAGATCGCAGTAGCTTGCAAGAGGCGAAGAAAGAAGCTGCAAAGAAGCGGGCTTGTGTGCGAAGCTTGCCGACTACTGCAGGACGGTGGATGCCGCTCTCCTGCCTGTGGAATTCCCTCTTGGCATGCGAACGGAAGGTGTTCCAGGACAACTTGCCTGGGTTTTTACCTAGTCCTGATGCATCCTTCCATGGAAAATCTTGCTCGTGCTCTGAGGCTGCCAGATGCAGAGAACACGATGGCAGGTGCTGAAAAGAAGGGCAGCGGTGAGTTTGTCAAGAAAGAAGAACATAGGCAGCTGCCTGTGCTTGGCAAGGAGCAGCTGCTGGATTCTTGCAATTGCCTTCAGTGCGCACAGAAGCCCGCAGCTCTGCTGCTTCGTTTTTCGCCTTCACTCAATTGCACAGTACTGGTGCTCAGGCAGGCTGCTCAGCTTTGCTGCTTTTCAGCATCTCAGCTGCCCTAATGCAGCGGGTCAACTCTCGAGGGTTTTGGCCTTCGCCAGGCTGCAATGTGCCCGCTACTACCCAGAGCCGAGAAGGAACGGGCAGAGAGCACGACCATCTGCCAGCTGGTTTCAGCTTGCTCAGGAAAGTGCAGTGTCCTTGGAATGTGCAGAAAAACCAATTTCTTGGCAAGCTCGGGAGTAGTGAGCAGTGCCGGTAGACTTTCTCCTTGAGAAATGGCGTGGAAAAGCTTTTGGCTAAGGTGTTGGCGACTAGAGACGCCGAACACGGCGCTCCGGAGCTGGCCGAAGGGAAGCGCCGCTTCCCGGCGTCTTTCGGCAAAAGCGGCGCTCCGGAGCTCACCGCTGCCGCTCCGGTCTCCTGGACGCGAAGAAGCCGCTTCTTCGCCTCTGGGAGCCAGAGATCGCGGTAGCTTGCAAAAGGCGAAGAACGAAGCCGCAAAGAAGCGGGCTTGTGTGCGAAGCTTGCCGACTGCTGCAGGACGGTGGATGCCACTCTCCTGCCTGTGGAATTCGCTCTTGGCATGCCAACGGAAGGTGTTCCAGGACAACTTGCCTGGGTTTTTACCTAGTCCTGATGCATCCCTCCATGGAAAATCTTGCTCGTGCTCTGAGGCTGCCAGATGCAGAGAACACGATGGCAGGTGCTGAAAAGAAGGGCAGCGGTGAGTTTGTCAAGAAAGAAGAACATAGGCAGCTGCCTGTGCTTGGCAAGGAGCAGCTGCTGGATTCTTGCAATTGCCTTCAGTGCGCACAGAAGCCCGCAGCTCTGCTGCTTCGTTTTTCGCCTTCACTCAATTGCACAGTACTGGTGCTCAGGCAGGCTGCTCAGCTTTGCTGCTTTTCAGCATCTCAGCTGCCCTAATGCAGCGGGTCAACTCTCGAGGGTTTTGGCCTTCGCCAGGCTGCAATGTGCCCGCTACTACCCAGAGCCGAGAAGGAACGGGCAGAGAGCACGACCATCTGCCAGCTGGTTTCAGCTTGCTCAGGAAAGTGCAGTGTCCTTGGAATGTGCAGAAAAACCAATTTCTTGGCAAGCTCGGGAGTAGTGAGCAGTGCCGGTAGACTTTCTCCTTGAGAAATGGCGTGGAAAAGATTTTGGCTAAGGTGTTGGCGACTAGAGACGCCGAACACGGCGCTCCGGAGCTGGCCGAAGGGAAGCGCCGCTTCCCGGCGTCTTTCGGCAAAAGCGGCGCTCCGGAGCTCACCGCTGCCGCTCCGGTCTCCTGGACGCGAAGAAGCCGCTTCTTCGCCTCTGGGAGCCAGAGATCGCGGTAGCTTGCAAAAGGCGAAGAACGAAGCCGCAAAGAAGCGGGCTTGTGTGCGAAGCTTGCCGACTGCTGCAGGACGGTGGATGCCACTCTCCTGCCTGTGGAATTCGCTCTTGGCATGCCAATGGAAGGTGTTCCAGGACAACTTGCCTGGGTTTTTACCTAGTCCTTATGCATCCCTCCTTGGAAAATCTTGCTCGTGCTCTGAAGCTCCCAGATGCAGAGAACACGATGGCAGCTGCTGAACAGAAGGGCAGCGGTGAGTTTGTCAAGAAAGAAGAACATAGGCAGCTGCCTGTGCTTGGCAAGGAGCAGCTGCTGGATTCTTGCAATTGCCTTCAGTGCGCACAGAAGCCCGCAGCTCTGCTGCTTCGTTTTTCGCCTTCACTCAATTGCACAGTACTGGTGCTCAGGCAGGCTACTCAGCTTTGCTGCTTTTCAGCATCCCAGCTGCCTTAATGCAGCGGGAGAGCTCTCGAGGCTTTTGTCCTTCGCCAGGTTTCAATGTGCCCGCTACTACCAAGAGCCGGGCAGGAACGGACAGAGAGCACGACCATCTGCCAGCCGTTTGCAGCTTGCCCAGCAAAGTGCAGTGTCCTTGGAATGTGCAGAAAAACCAATTTCTTGGCAAGCTCGGGAGTAGTGAGCAGTGCCGGTAGACTTTCTCCTTGAGAAATGGCGTGGAAAAGCTTTTCGCTAAGATGTGGGCGACTAGAGACGCCGAACACGGCGCTCCGGAGCTGGCCGAAGGGAAGCGCCGCTTCCCGGCGTCTTTCGGCAGAAGCGGCGCTCCGGAGCGCACCGCTGCTGCTCCGGTCATCCGTGCGCGAAGAAGCCGCTTCTTCGCCTCTGGGAGACCGAGATCGCAGTAGCTTGCAAGAGGCGAAGAAAGAAGCTGCAAAGAAGCGGGCTTGTGTGCGAAGCTTGCCGACTACTGCAGGACGGTGGATGCCGCTCTCCTGCCTGTGGAATTCCCTCTTGGCATGCGAACGGAAGGTGTTCCAGGACAACTTGCCTGGGTTTTTACCTAGTCCTGATGCATCCTTCCATGGAAAATCTTGCTCGTGCTCTGAGGCTGCCAGATGCAGAGAACACGATGGCAGGTGCTGAAAAGAAGGGCAGCGGTGAGTTTGTCAAGAAAGAAGAACATAGGCAGCTGCCTGTGCTTGGCAAGGAGCAGCTGCTGGATTCTTGCAATTGCCTTCAGTGCGCACAGAAGCCCGCAGCTCTGCTGCTTCGTTTTTCGCCTTCACTCAATTGCACAGTACTGGTGCTCAGGCAGGCTGCTCAGCTTTGCTGCTTTTCAGCATCTCAGCTGCCCTAATGCAGCGGGTCAACTCTCGAGGGTTTTGGCCTTCGCCAGGCTGCAATGTGCCCGCTACTACCCAGAGCCGAGAAGGAACGGGCAGAGAGCACGACCATCTGCCAGCTGGTTTCAGCTTGCTCAGGAAAGTGCAGTGTCCTTGGAATGTGCAGAAAAACCAATTTCTTGGCAAGCTCGGGAGTAGTGAGCAGTGCCGGTAGACTTTCTCCTTGAGAAATGGCGTGGAAAAGATTTTGGCTAAGGTGTTGGCGACTAGAGACGCCGAACACGGCGCTCCGGAGCTGGCCGAAGGGAAGCGCCGCTTCCCGGCGTCTTTCGGCAAAAGCGGCGCTCCGGAGCTCACCGCTGCCGCTCCGGTCTCCTGGACGCGAAGAAGCCGCTTCTTCGCCTCTGGGAGCCAGAGATCGCGGTAGCTTGCAAAAGGCGAAGAACGAAGCCGCAAAGAAGCGGGCTTGTGTGCGAAGCTTGCCGACTGCTGCAGGACGGTGGATGCCACTCTCCTGCCTGTGGAATTCGCTCTTGGCATGCCAATGGAAGGTGTTCCAGGACAACTTGCCTGGGTTTTTACCTAGTCCTTATGCATCCCTCCTTGGAAAATCTTGCTCGTGCTCTGAAGCTCCCAGATGCAGAGAACACGATGGCAGCTGCTGAACAGAAGGGCAGCGGTGAGTTTGTCAAGAAAGAAGAACATAGGCAGCTGCCTGTGCTTGGCAAGGAGCAGCTGCTGGATTCTTGCAATTGCCTTCAGTGCGCACAGAAGCCCGCAGCTCTGCTGCTTCGTTTTTCGCCTTCACTCAATTGCACAGTACTGGTGCTGAGGCAGGCTACTCAGCTTTGCTGCTTTTCAGCATCCCAGCTGCCTTAATGCAGCGGGAGAGCTCTCGAGGCTTTTGTCCTTCGCCAGGTTTCAATGTGCCCGCTACTACCAAGAGCCGGGCAGGAACGGACAGAGAGCACGACCATCTGCCAGCCGTTTGCAGCTTGCCCAGCAAAGTGCAGTGTCCTTGGAATGTGCAGAAAAACCAATTTCTTGGCAAGCTCGGGAGTAGTGAGCAGTGCCGGTAGACTTTCTCCTTGAGAAATGGCGTGGAAAAGCTTTTCGCTAAGATGTGGGCGACTAGAGACGCCGAACACGGCGCTCCGGAGCTGGCCGAAGGGAAGCGCCGCTTCCCGGCGTCTTTCGGCAGAAGCGGCGCTCCGGAGCGCACCGCTGCTGCTCCGGTCATCCGTGCGCGAAGAAGCCGCTTCTTCGCCTCTGGGAGACCGAGATCGCAGTAGCTTGCAAGAGGCGAAGAAAGAAGCTGCAAAGAAGCGGGCTTGTGTGCGAAGCTTGCCGACTACTGCAGGACGGTGGATGCCGCTCTCCTGCCTGTGGAATTCCCTCTTGGCATGCGAACGGAAGGTGTTCCAGGACAACTTGCCTGGGTTTTTACCTAGTCCTGATGCATCCTTCCATGGAAAATCTTGCTCGTGCTCTGAGGCTGCCAGATGCAGAGAACACGATGGCAGGTGCTGAAAAGAAGGGCAGCGGTGAGTTTGTCAAGAAAGAAGAACATAGGCAGCTGCCTGTGCTTGGCAAGGAGCAGCTGCTGGATTCTTGCAATTGCCTTCAGTGCGCACAGAAGCCCGCAGCTCTGCTGCTTCGTTTTTCGCCTTCACTCAATTGCACAGTACTGGTGCTCAGGCAGGCTGCTCAGCTTTGCTGCTTTTCAGCATCTCAGCTGCCCTAATGCAGCGGGTCAACTCTCGAGGGTTTTGGCCTTCGCCAGGCTGCAATGTGCCCGCTACTACCCAGAGCCGAGAAGGAACGGGCAGAGAGCACGACCATCTGCCAGCTGGTTTCAGCTTGCTCAGGAAAGTGCAGTGTCCTTGGAATGTGCAGAAAAACCAATTTCTTGGCAAGCTCGGGAGTAGTGAGCAGTGCCGGTAGACTTTCTCCTTGAGAAATGGCGTGGAAAAGATTTTGGCTAAGGTGTTGGCGACTAGAGACGCCGAACACGGCGCTCCGGAGCTGGCCGAAGGGAAGCGCCGCTTCCCGGCGTCTTTCGGCAAAAGCGGCGCTCCGGAGCTCACCGCTGCCGCTCCGGTCTCCTGGACGCGAAGAAGCCGCTTCTTCGCCTCTGGGAGCCAGAGATCGCGGTAGCTTGCAAAAGGCGAAGAACGAAGCCGCAAAGAAGCGGGCTTGTGTGCGAAGCTTGCCGACTGCTGCAGGACGGTGGATGCCACTCTCCTGCCTGTGGAATTCGCTCTTGGCATGCCAACGGAAGGTGTTCCAGGACAACTTGCCTGGGTTTTTACCTAGTCCTGATGCATCCCTCCTTGGAAAATCTTGCTCGTGCTCTGAAGCTGCCAGATGCAGAGAACACGATGGCAGCTGCTGAACAGAAGGGCAGCGGTGAGTTTGTCAAGAAAGAAGAACATAGGCAGCTGCCTGTGCTTGGCAAGGAGCAGCTGCTGGATTCTTGCAATTGCCTTCAGTGCGCACAGAAGCCCGCAGCTCTGCTGCTTCGTTTTTCGCCTTCACTCAATTGCACAGTACTGGTGCTCAGGCAGGCTGCTCAGCTTTGCTGCTTTTCAGCATCTCAGCTGCCCTAATGCAGCGGGTCAACTCTCGAGGGTTTTGGCCTTCGCCAGGCTGCAATGTGCCCGCTACTACCCAGAGCCGGGAAGGAACGGGCAGAGAGCACGACCATCTGCCAGCTGTTTCAGCTTGCTCAGCAAAGTGCAGTGTCCTTGGAATGTGCAGAAAAACCAATTTCTTGGCAAGCTCGGGAGTAGTGAGCAGTGCCGGTAGACTTTCTCCTTGAGAAATGGCGTGGAAAAGCTTTTGGCTAAGGTGTTGGCGACTAGAGACGCCGAACACGGCGCTCCGGAGCTGGCCGAAGGGAAGCGCCGCTTCCCGGCGTCTTTCGGCAAAAGCGGCGCTCCGGAGCGCACCGCTGCCGCTCCGGTCATCCTGCGCGAAGAAGCCGCTTCTTCGCCTCTGGGAGACCGAGATCGCGGTAGCTTGCAAGAGGCGAAGAACGAAGCTGCAAAGAAGCGGGCTTGTGTGCGAAGCTTGCCGACTACTGCAGGACGGTGGATGCCACTCTCCTGCCTGTGGAATTCGCTCTTGGCATGCCAACGGAAGGTGTTCCAGGACAACTTGCCTGGGTTTTTACCTAGTCCTGATGCATCCCTCCATGGAAAATCTTGCTCGTGCTCTGAGGCTGCCAGATGCAGAGAACACGATGGCAGGTGCTGAAAAGAAGGGCAGCGGTGAGTTTGTCAAGAAAGAAGAACATAGGCAGCTGCCTGTGCTTGGCAAGGAGCAGCTGCTGGATTCTTGCAATTGCCTTCAGTGCGCACAGAAGCCCGCAGCTCTGCTGCTTCGTTTTTCGCCTTCACTCAATTGCACAGTACTGGTGCTCAGGCAGGCTACTCAGCTTTGCTGCTTTTCAGCATCTCAGCTGCCTTAATGCAGCGGGTCAACTCTCGAGGGTTTTGGCCTTCGCCAGGTTGCAATGTGCCCGCTACTACCAAGAGCCGAGCAGGAACGGACAGAGAGCACGACCATCTGCCAGCTGTTTGCAGCTTGCCCAGCAAAGTGCAGTGTCCTTGGAATGTGCAGAAAAACCAATTTCTTGGCAAGCTCGGGAGTAGTGAGCAGTGCCGGTAGACTTTCTCCTTGAGAAATGGCGTGGAAAAGCTTTTGGCTAAGGTGTGGGCGACTAGAGACGCCGAACACGGCGCTCCGGAGCTGGCCGAAGGGAAGCGCCGCTTCCCGGCGTCTTTCGGCAGAAGCGGCGCTCCGGAGCGCACCGCTGCTGCTCCGGTCTCCTGGCGCGAAGAAGCCGCTTCTTCGCCTCTGGGAGACCGAGATCGCAGTAGCTTGCAAGAGGCGAAGAAAGAAGCTGCAAAGAAGCGGGCTTGTGTGCGAAGCTTGCCGACTGCTGCAGGACGGTGGATGCCGCTCTCCTGCCTGTGGAATTCGCTCTTGGCATGCCAACGGAAGGTGTTCCAGGACAACTTGCCTGGGTTTTTACCTAGTCCTGATGCATCCCTCCATGGAAAATCTTGCTCGTGCTCTGAGGCTGCCAGATGCAGAGAACACGATGGCAGGTGCTGAAAAGAAGGGCAGCGGTGAGTTTGTCAAGAAAGAAGAACATAGGCAGCTGCCTGTGCTTGGCAAGGAGCAGCTGCTGGATTCTTGCAATTGCCTTCAGTGCGCACAGAAGCCCGCAGCTCTGCTGCTTCGTTTTTCGCCTTCACTCAATTGCACAGTACTGGTGCTCAGGCAGGCTACTCAGCTTTGCTGCTTTTCAGCATCTCAGCTGCCCTAATGCAGCGGGTCAACTCTCGAGGGTTTTGGCCTTCGCCAGGCTGCAATGTGCCCGCTACTACCAAGAGCCGGGCAGGAACGGACAGAGAGCACGACCATCTGCCAGCCGTTTGCAGCTTGCTCAGCAAAGTGCAGTGTCCTTGGAATGTGCAGAAAAACCAATTTCTTGGCAAGCTCGGGAGTAGTGAGCAGTGCCGGTAGACTTTCTCCTTGAGAAATGGCGTGGAAAAGCTTTTGGCTAAGGTGTTGGCGACTAGAGACGCCGAACACGGCGCTCCGGAGCTGGCCGAAGGGAAGCGCCGCTTCCCGGCGTCTTTCGGCAGAAGCGGCGCTCCGGAGCGCACCGCTGCCGCTCCGGTCATCCTGCGCGAAGAAGCCGCTTCTTCGCCTCTGGGAGACCGAGATCGCAGTAGCTTGCAAGAGGCGAAGAAAGAAGCTGCAAAGAAGCGGGCTTGTGTGCGAAGCTTGCCGACTACTGCAGGACGGTGGATGCCGCTCTCCTGCCTGTGGAATTCCTCTTGGCATGCGAACGGAAGGTGTTCCAGGACAACTTGCCTGGGTTTTTACCTAGTCCTGATGCATCCTTCCATGGAAAATCTTGCTCGTGCTCTGAGGCTGCCAGATGCAGAGAACACGATGGCAGGTGCTGAAAAGAAGGGCAGCGGTGAGTTTGTCAAGAAAGAAGAACATAGGCAGCTGCCTGTGCTTGGCAAGGAGCAGCTGCTGGATTCTTGCAATTGCCTTCAGTGCGCACAGAAGCCCGCAGCTCTGCTGCTTCGTTTTTCGCCTTCACTCAATTGCACAGTACTGGTGCTCAGGCAGGCTGCTCAGCTTTGCTGCTTTTCAGCATCTCAGCTGCCCTAATGCAGCGGGTCAACTCTCGAGGGTTTTGGCCTTCGCCAGGCTGCAATGTGCCCGCTACTACCCAGAGCCGAGAAGGAACGGGCAGAGAGCACGACCATCTGCCAGCTGGTTTCAGCTTGCTCAGGAAAGTGCAGTGTCCTTGGAATGTGCAGAAAAACCAATTTCTTGGCAAGCTCGGGAGTAGTGAGCAGTGCCGGTAGACTTTCTCCTTGAGAAATGGCGTGGAAAAGATTTTGGCTAAGGTGTTGGCGACTAGAGACGCCGAACACGGCGCTCCGGAGCTGGCCGAAGGGAAGCGCCGCTTCCCGGCGTCTTTCGGCAAAAGCGGCGCTCCGGAGCTCACCGCTGCCGCTCCGGTCTCCTGGACGCGAAGAAGCCGCTTCTTCGCCTCTGGGAGCCAGAGATCGCGGTAGCTTGCAAAAGGCGAAGAACGAAGCCGCAAAGAAGCGGGCTTGTGTGCGAAGCTTGCCGACTGCTGCAGGACGGTGGATGCCACTCTCCTGCCTGTGGAATTCGCTCTTGGCATGCCAACGGAAGGTGTTCCAGGACAACTTGCCTGGGTTTTTACCTAGTCCTGATGCATCCCTCCATGGAAAATCTTGCTCGTGCTCTGAGGCTGCCAGATGCAGAGAACACGATGGCAGGTGCTGAAAAGAAGGGCAGCGGTGAGTTTGTCAAGAAAGAAGAACATAGGCAGCTGCCTGTGCTTGGCAAGGAGCAGCTGCTGGATTCTTGCAATTGCCTTCAGTGCGCACAGAAGCCCGCAGCTCTGCTGCTTCGTTTTTCGCCTTCACTCAATTGCACAGTACTGGTGCTCAGGCAGGCTACTCAGCTTTGCTGCTTTTCAGCATCCCAGCTGCCTTAATGCAGCGGGTCAGCTCTCGAGGGTTTTGTCCTTCGCCAGGTTTCAATGTGCCCGCTACTACCAAGAGCCGGGCAGGAACGGACAGAGAGCACGACCATCTGCCAGCCGTTTCAGCTTGCCCAGCAAAGTGCAGTGTCCTTGGAATGTGCAGAAAAACCAATTTCTTGGCAAGCTCGGGAGTAGTGAGCAGTGCCGGTAGACTTTCTCCTTGAGAAATGGCGTGGAAAAGCTTTTGGCTAAGGTGTGGGCGACTAGAGACGCCGAACACGGCGCTCCGGAGCTGGCCGAAGGGAAGCGCCGCTTCCCGGCGTCTTTCGGCAGAAGCGGCGCTCCGGAGCGCACCGCTGCTGCTCCGGTCATCCGTGCGCGAAGAAGCCGCTTCTTCGCCTCTGGGAGACCGAGATCGCAGTAGCTTGCAAGAGGCGAAGAAAGAAGCTGCAAAGAAGCGGGCTTGTGTGCGAAGCTTGCCGACTACTGCAGGACGGTGGATGCCGCTCTCCTGCCTGTGGAATTCCCTCTTGGCATGCGAACGGAAGGTGTTCCAGGACAACTTGCCTGGGTTTTTACCTAGTCCTGATGCATCCTTCCATGGAAAATCTTGCTCGTGCTCTGAGGCTGCCAGATGCAGAGAACACGATGGCAGGTGCTGAAAAGAAGGGCAGCGGTGAGTTTGTCAAGAAAGAAGAACATAGGCAGCTGCCTGTGCTTGGCAAGGAGCAGCTGCTGGATTCTTGCAATTGCCTTCAGTGCGCACAGAAGCCCGCAGCTCTGCTGCTTCGTTTTTCGCCTTCACTCAATTGCACAGTACTGGTGCTCAGGCAGGCTGCTCAGCTTTGCTGCTTTTCAGCATCCAGCTGCCCTAATGCAGCGGGTCAACTCTCGAGGGTTTTGGCCTTCGCCAGGCTGCAATGTGCCCGCTACTACCCAGAGCCGAGAAGGAACGGGCAGAGAGCACGACCATCTGCCAGCTGTTTCAGCTTGCTCAGCAAAGTGCAGTGTCCTTGGAATGTGCAGAAAAACCAATTTCTTGGCAAGCTCGGGAGTAGTGAGCAGTGCCGGTAGACTTTCTCCTTGAGAAATGGCGTGGAAAAGCTTTTGGCTAAGGTGTTGGCGACTAGAGACGCCGAACACGGCGCTCCGGAGCTGGCCGAAGGGAAGCGCCGCTTCCCGGCGTCTTTCGGCAAAAGCGGCGCTCCGGAGCTCACCGCTGCCGCTCCGGTCTCCTGGACGCGAAGAAGCCGCTTCTTCGCCTCTGGGAGCCGAGATCGCGGTAGCTTGCAAAAGGCGAAGAACGAAGCCGCAAAGAAGCGGGCTTGTGTGCGAAGCTTGCCGACTGCTGCAGGACGGTGGATGCCACTCTCCTGCCTGTGGAATTCGCTCTTGGCATGCCAACGGAAGGTGTTCCAGGACAACTTGCCTGGGTTTTTACCTAGTCCTGATGCATCCCTCCATGGAAAATCTTGCTCGTGCTCTGAGGCTGCCAGATGCAGAGAACACGATGGCAGGTGCTGAAAAGAAGGGCAGCGGTGAGTTTGTCAAGAAAGAAGAACATAGGCAGCTGCCTGTGCTTGGCAAGGAGCAGCTGCTGGATTCTTGCAATTGCCTTCAGTGCGCACAGAAGCCCGCAGCTCTGCTGCTTCGTTTTTCGCCTTCACTCAATTGCACAGTACTGGTGCTCAGGCAGGCTGCTCAGCTTTGCTGCTTTTCAGCATCTCAGCTGCCCTAATGCAGCGGGTCAACTCTCGAGGGTTTTGGCCTTCGCCAGGCTGCAATGTGCCCGCTACTACCCAGAGCCGAGAAGGAACGGGCAGAGAGCACGACCATCTGCCAGCTGTTTCAGCTTGCTCAGGAAAGTGCAGTGTCCTTGGAATGTGCAGAAAAACCAATTTCTTGGCAAGCTCGGGAGTAGTGAGCAGTGCCGGTAGACTTTCTCCTTGAGAAATGGCGTGGAAAAGCTTTTGGCTAAGGTGTTGGCGACTAGAGACGCCGAACACGGCGCTCCGGAGCTGGCCGAAGGGAAGCGCCGCTTCCCGGCGTCTTTCGGCAAAAGCGGCGCTCCGGAGCTCACCGCTGCCGCTCCGGTCTCCTGGACGCGAAGAAGCCGCTTCTTCGCCTCTGGGAGCCAGAGATCGCGGTAGCTTGCAAGAGGCGAAGAACGAAGCCGCAAAGAAGCGGGCTTGTGTGCGAAGCTTGCCGACTGCTGCAGGACGGTGGATGCCACTCTCCTGCCTGTGGAATTCGCTCTTGGCATGCCAACGGAAGGTGTTCCAGGACAACTTGCCTGGGTTTTTACCTAGTCCTGATGCATCCCTCCATGGAAAATCTTGCTCGTGCTCTGAGCTGCCAGATGCAGAGAACACGATGGCAGCTGCTGAAAAGAAGGGCAGCGGTGAGTTTGTCAAGAAAGAAGAACATAGGCAGCTGCCTGTGCTTGGCAAGGAGCAGCTGCTGGATTCTTGCAATTGCCTTCAGTGCGCACAGAAGCCCGCAGCTCTGCTGCTTCGTTTTTCGCCTTCACTCAATTGCACAGTACTGGTGCTCAGGCAGGCTACTCAGCTTTGCTGCTTTTCAGCATCCCAGCTGCCTTAATGCAGCGGGAGAGCTCTCGAGGCTTTTGTCCTTCGCCAGGTTTCAATGTGCCCGCTACTACCAAGAGCCGGGCAGGAACGGACAGAGAGCACGACCATCTGCCAGCCGTTTGCAGCTTGCCCAGCAAAGTGCAGTGTCCTTGGAATGTGCAGAAAAACCAATTTCTTGGCAAGCTCGGGAGTAGTGAGCAGTGCCGGTAGACTTTCTCCTTGAGAAATGGCGTGGAAAAGCTTTTCGCTAAGATGTGGGCGACTAGAGACGCCGAACACGGCGCTCCGGAGCTGGCCGAAGGGAAGCGCCGCTTCCCGGCGTCTTTCGGCAGAAGCGGCGCTCCGGAGCGCACCGCTGCTGCTCCGGTCATCCGTGCGCGAAGAAGCCGCTTCTTCGCCTCTGGGAGACCGAGATCGCAGTAGCTTGCAAGAGGCGAAGAAAGAAGCTGCAAAGAAGCGGGCTTGTGTGCGAAGCTTGCCGACTACTGCAGGACGGTGGATGCCGCTCTCCTGCCTGTGGAATTCCCTCTTGGCATGCGAACGGAAGGTGTTCCAGGACAACTTGCCTGGGTTTTTACCTAGTCCTGATGCATCCTTCCATGGAAAATCTTGCTCGTGCTCTGAGGCTGCCAGATGCAGAGAACACGATGGCAGGTGCTGAAAAGAAGGGCAGCGGTGAGTTTGTCAAGAAAGAAGAACATAGGCAGCTGCCTGTGCTTGGCAAGGAGCAGCTGCTGGATTCTTGCAATTGCCTTCAGTGCGCACAGAAGCCCGCAGCTCTGCTGCTTCGTTTTTCGCCTTCACTCAATTGCACAGTACTGGTGCTCAGGCAGGCTGCTCAGCTTTGCTGCTTTTCAGCATCTCAGCTGCCTTAATGCAGCGGGTCAACTCTCGAGGGTTTTGGCCTTCGCCAGGTTTCAATGTGCCCGCTACTACCAAGAGCCGAGAAGGAACGGGCAGAGAGCACGACCATCTGCCAGCCGTTTGCAGCTTGCCCAGCAAAGTGCAGTGTCCTTGGAATGTGCAGAAAAACCAATTTCTTGGCAAGCTCGGGAGTAGTGAGCAGTGCCGGTAGACTTTCTCCTTGAGAAATGGCGTGGAAAAGCTTTTGGCTAAGGTGTTGGCGACTAGAGACGCCGAACACGGCGCTCCGGAGCTGGCCGAAGGGAAGCGCCGCTTCCCGGCGTCTTTCGGCAGAAGCGGCGCTCCGGAGCGCACCGCTGCTGCTCCGGTCATCCTGCGCGAAGAAGCCGCTTCTTCGCCTCTGGGAGACCGAGATCGCAGTAGCTTGCAAGAGGCGAAGAACGAAGCTGCAAAGAAGCGGGCTTGTGTGCGAAGCTTGCCGACTGCTGCAGGACGGTGGATGCCGCTCTCCTGCCTGTGGAATTCCCTCTTGGCATGCGAACGGAAGGTGTTCCAGGACAACTTGCCTGGGTTTTTACCTAGTCCTGATGCATCCCTCCATGGAAAATCTTGCTCGTGCTCTGAGGCTGCCAGATGCAGAGAACACGATGGCAGGTGCTGAAAAGAAGGGCAGCGGTGAGTTTGTCAAGAAAGAAGAACATAGGCAGCTGCCTGTGCTTGGCAAGGAGCAGCTGCTGGATTCTTGCAATTGCCTTCAGTGCGCACAGAAGCCCGCAGCTCTGCTGCTTCGTTTTTCGCCTTCACTCAATTGCACAGTACTGGTGCTCAGGCAGGCTGCTCAGCTTTGCTGCTTTTCAGCATCTCAGCTGCCCTAATGCAGCGGGTCAACTCTCGAGGGTTTTGGCCTTCGCCAGGCTGCAATGTGCCCGCTACTACCCAGAGCCGAGAAGGAACGGGCAGAGAGCACGACCATCTGCCAGCTGGTTTCAGCTTGCTCAGGAAAGTGCAGTGTCCTTGGAATGTGCAGAAAAACCAATTTCTTGGCAAGCTCGGGAGTAGTGAGCAGTGCCGGTAGACTTTCTCCTTGAGAAATGGCGTGGAAAAGATTTTGGCTAAGGTGTTGGCGACTAGAGACGCCGAACACGGCGCTCCGGAGCTGGCCGAAGGGAAGCGCCGCTTCCCGGCGTCTTTCGGCAAAAGCGGCGCTCCGGAGCTCACCGCTGCCGCTCCGGTCTCCTGGACGCGAAGAAGCCGCTTCTTCGCCTCTGGGAGCCAGAGATCGCGGTAGCTTGCAAAAGGCGAAGAACGAAGCCGCAAAGAAGCGGGCTTGTGTGCGAAGCTTGCCGACTGCTGCAGGACGGTGGATGCCACTCTCCTGCCTGTGGAATTCGCTCTTGGCATGCCAATGGAAGGTGTTCCAGGACAACTTGCCTGGGTTTTTACCTAGTCCTTATGCATCCCTCCTTGGAAAATCTTGCTCGTGCTCTGAAGCTCCAGATGCAGAGAACACGATGGCAGCTGCTGAAAAGAAGGGCAGCGGTGAGTTTGTCAAGAAAGAAGAACATAGGCAGCTGCCTGTGCTTGGCAAGGAGCAGCTGCTGGATTCTTGCAATTGCCTTCAGTGCGCACAGAAGCCCGCAGCTCTGCTGCTTCGTTTTTCGCCTTCACTCAATTGCACAGTACTGGTGCTGAGGCAGGCTACTCAGCTTTGCTGCTTTTCAGCATCCCAGCTGCCTTAATGCAGCGGGAGAGCTCTCGAGGCTTTTGTCCTTCGCCAGGTTTCAATGTGCCCGCTACTACCAAGAGCCGGGCAGGAACGGACAGAGAGCACGACCATCTGCCAGCCGTTTGCAGCTTGCCCAGCAAAGTGCAGTGTCCTTGGAATGTGCAGAAAAACCAATTTCTTGGCAAGCTCGGGAGTAGTGAGCAGTGCCGGTAGACTTTCTCCTTGAGAAATGGCGTGGAAAAGCTTTTCGCTAAGATGTGGGCGACTAGAGACGCCGAACACGGCGCTCCGGAGCTGGCCGAAGGGAAGCGCCGCTTCCCGGCGTCTTTCGGCAGAAGCGGCGCTCCGGAGCGCACCGCTGCTGCTCCGGTCATCCGTGCGCGAAGAAGCCGCTTCTTCGCCTCTGGGAGACCGAGATCGCAGTAGCTTGCAAGAGGCGAAGAAAGAAGCTGCAAAGAAGCGGGCTTGTGTGCGAAGCTTGCCGACTACTGCAGGACGGTGGATGCCGCTCTCCTGCCTGTGGAATTCCCTCTTGGCATGCGAACGGAAGGTGTTCCAGGACAACTTGCCTGGGTTTTTACCTAGTCCTGATGCATCCTTCCATGGAAAATCTTGCTCGTGCTCTGAGGCTGCCAGATGCAGAGAACACGATGGCAGGTGCTGAAAAGAAGGGCAGCGGTGAGTTTGTCAAGAAAGAAGAACATAGGCAGCTGCCTGTGCTTGGCAAGGAGCAGCTGCTGGATTCTTGCAATTGCCTTCAGTGCGCACAGAAGCCCGCAGCTCTGCTGCTTCGTTTTTCGCCTTCACTCAATTGCACAGTACTGGTGCTCAGGCAGGCTGCTCAGCTTTGCTGCTTTTCAGCATCTCAGCTGCCCTAATGCAGCGGGTCAACTCTCGAGGGTTTTGGCCTTCGCCAGGCTGCAATGTGCCCGCTACTACCCAGAGCCGAGAAGGAACGGGCAGAGAGCACGACCATCTGCCAGCTGGTTTCAGCTTGCTCAGGAAAGTGCAGTGTCCTTGGAATGTGCAGAAAAACCAATTTCTTGGCAAGCTCGGGAGTAGTGAGCAGTGCCGGTAGACTTTCTCCTTGAGAAATGGCGTGGAAAAGCTTTTGGCTAAGGTGTTGGCGACTAGAGACGCCGAACACGGCGCTCCGGAGCTGGCCGAAGGGAAGCGCCGCTTCCCGGCGTCTTTCGGCAAAAGCGGCGCTCCGGAGCTCACCGCTGCCGCTCCGGTCTCCTGGACGCGAAGAAGCCGCTTCTTCGCCTCTGGGAGCCAGAGATCGCGGTAGCTTGCAAAAGGCGAAGAACGAAGCCGCAAAGAAGCGGGCTTGTGTGCGAAGCTTGCCGACTGCTGCAGGACGGTGGATGCCACTCTCCTGCCTGTGGAATTCGCTCTTGGCATGCCAACGGAAGGTGTTCCAGGACAACTTGCCTGGGTTTTTACCTAGTCCTGATGCATCCCTTCCATGGAAAATCTTGCTCGTGCTCTGAGGCTGCCAGATGCAGAGAACACGATGGCAGGTGCTGAAAAGAAGGGCAGCGGTGAGTTTGTCAAGAAAGAAGAACATAGGCAGCTGCCTGTGCTTGGCAAGGAGCAGCTGCTGGATTCTTGCAATTGCCTTCAGTGCGCACAGAAGCCCGCAGCTCTGCTGCTTCGTTTTTCGCCTTCACTCAATTGCACAGTACTGGTGCTCAGGCAGGCTGCTCAGCTTTGCTGCTTTTCAGCATCTCAGCTGCCCTAATGCAGCGGGTCAACTCTCGAGGGTTTTGGCCTTCGCCAGGCTGCAATGTGCCCGCTACTACCCAGAGCCGAGAAGGAACGGGCAGAGAGCACGACCATCTGCCAGCTGGTTTCAGCTTGCTCAGGAAAGTGCAGTGTCCTTGGAATGTGCAGAAAAACCAATTTCTTGGCAAGCTCGGGAGTAGTGAGCAGTGCCGGTAGACTTTCTCCTTGAGAAATGGCGTGGAAAAGATTTTGGCTAAGGTGTTGGCGACTAGAGACGCCGAACACGGCGCTCCGGAGCTGGCCGAAGGGAAGCGCCGCTTCCCGGCGTCTTTCGGCAAAAGCGGCGCTCCGGAGCTCACCGCTGCCGCTCCGGTCTCCTGGACGCGAAGAAGCCGCTTCTTCGCCTCTGGGAGCCAGAGATCGCGGTAGCTTGCAAAAGGCGAAGAACGAAGCCGCAAAGAAGCGGGCTTGTGTGCGAAGCTTGCCGACTGCTGCAGGACGGTGGATGCCACTCTCCTGCCTGTGGAATTCGCTCTTGGCATGCCAATGGAAGGTGTTCCAGGACAACTTGCCTGGGTTTTTACCTAGTCCTTATGCATCCCTCCTTGGAAAATCTTGCTCGTGCTCTGAAGCTCCCAGATGCAGAGAACACGATGGCAGCTGCTGAACAGAAGGGCAGCGGTGAGTTTGTCAAGAAAGAAGAACATAGGCAGCTGCCTGTGCTTGGCAAGGAGCAGCTGCTGGATTCTTGCAATTGCCTTCAGTGCGCACAGAAGCCCGCAGCTCTGCTGCTTCGTTTTTCGCCTTCACTCAATTGCACAGTACTGGTGCTGAGGCAGGCTACTCAGCTTTGCTGCTTTTCAGCATCCCAGCTGCCTTAATGCAGCGGGAGAGCTCTCGAGGCTTTTGTCCTTCGCCAGGTTTCAATGTGCCCGCTACTACCAAGAGCCGGGCAGGAACGGACAGAGAGCACGACCATCTGCCAGCCGTTTGCAGCTTGCCCAGCAAAGTGCAGTGTCCTTGGAATGTGCAGAAAAACCAATTTCTTGGCAAGCTCGGGAGTAGTGAGCAGTGCCGGTAGACTTTCTCCTTGAGAAATGGCGTGGAAAAGCTTTTCGCTAAGATGTGGGCGACTAGAGACGCCGAACACGGCGCTCCGGAGCTGGCCGAAGGGAAGCGCCGCTTCCCGGCGTCTTTCGGCAGAAGCGGCGCTCCGGAGCGCACCGCTGCTGCTCCGGTCATCCGTGCGCGAAGAAGCCGCTTCTTCGCCTCTGGGAGACCGAGATCGCAGTAGCTTGCAAGAGGCGAAGAAAGAAGCTGCAAAGAAGCGGGCTTGTGTGCGAAGCTTGCCGACTACTGCAGGACGGTGGATGCCGCTCTCCTGCCTGTGGAATTCCCTCTTGGCATGCGAACGGAAGGTGTTCCAGGACAACTTGCCTGGGTTTTTACCTAGTCCTGATGCATCCTTCCATGGAAAATCTTGCTCGTGCTCTGAGGCTGCCAGATGCAGAGAACACGATGGCAGGTGCTGAAAAGAAGGGCAGCGGTGAGTTTGTCAAGAAAGAAGAACATAGGCAGCTGCCTGTGCTTGGCAAGGAGCAGCTGCTGGATTCTTGCAATTGCCTTCAGTGCGCACAGAAGCCCGCAGCTCTGCTGCTTCGTTTTTCGCCTTCACTCAATTGCACAGTACTGGTGCTCAGGCAGGCTGCTCAGCTTTGCTGCTTTTCAGCATCTCAGCTGCCCTAATGCAGCGGGTCAACTCTCGAGGGTTTTGGCCTTCGCCAGGCTGCAATGTGCCCGCTACTACCCAGAGCCGAGAAGGAACGGGCAGAGAGCACGACCATCTGCCAGCTGGTTTCAGCTTGCTCAGGAAAGTGCAGTGTCCTTGGAATGTGCAGAAAAACCAATTTCTTGGCAAGCTCGGGAGTAGTGAGCAGTGCCGGTAGACTTTCTCCTTGAGAAATGGCGTGGAAAAGATTTTGGCTAAGGTGTTGGCGACTAGAGACGCCGAACACGGCGCTCCGGAGCTGGCCGAAGGGAAGCGCCGCTTCCCGGCGTCTTTCGGCAAAAGCGGCGCTCCGGAGCTCACCGCTGCCGCTCCGGTCTCCTGGACGCGAAGAAGCCGCTTCTTCGCCTCTGGGAGCCAGAGATCGCGGTAGCTTGCAAAAGGCGAAGAACGAAGCCGCAAAGAAGCGGGCTTGTGTGCGAAGCTTGCCGACTGCTGCAGGACGGTGGATGCCACTCTCCTGCCTGTGGAATTCGCTCTTGGCATGCCAACGGAAGGTGTTCCAGGACAACTTGCCTGGGTTTTTACCTAGTCCTGATGCATCCCTCCTTGGAAAATCTTGCTCGTGCTCTGAGGCTGCCAGATGCAGAGAACACGATGGCAGCTGCTGAAAAGAAGGGCAGCGGTGAGTTTGTCAAGAAAGAAGAACATAGGCAGCTGCCTGTGCTTGGCAAGGAGCAGCTGCTGGATTCTTGCAATTGCCTTCAGTGCGCACAGAAGCCCGCAGCTCTGCTGCTTCGTTTTTCGCCTTCACTCAATTGCACAGTACTGGTGCTCAGGCAGGCTACTCAGCTTTGCTGCTTTTCAGCATCTCAGCTGCCTTAATGCAGCGGGAGAGCTCTCGAGGGTTTTGGCCTTCGCCAGGTTTCAATGTGCCCGCTACTACCAGAGCCGGGCAGGAACGGGCAGAGAGCACGACCATCTGCCAGCCGTTTGCAGCTTGCCCAGCAAAGTGCAGTGTCCTTGGAATGTGCAGAAAAACCAATTTCTTGGCAAGCTCGGGAGTAGTGAGCAGTGCCGGTAGACTTTCTCCTTGAGAAATGGCGTGGAAAAGCTTTTGGCTAAGATGTGGGCGACTAGAGACGCCGAACACGGCGCTCCGGAGCTGGCCGAAGGGAAGCGCCGCTTCCCGGCGTCTTTCGGCAGAAGCGGCGCTCCGGAGCGCACCGCTGCTGCTCCGGTCATCCTGCGCGAAGAAGCCGCTTCTTCGCCTCTGGGAGCCGAGATCGCAGTAGCTTGCAAGAGGCGAAGAAAGAAGCTGCAAAGAAGCGGGCTTGTGTGCGAAGCTTGCCGACTACTGCAGGACGGTGGATGCCGCTCTCCTGCCTGTGGAATTCCCTCTTGGCATGCGAACGGAAGGTGTTCCAGGACAACTTGCCTGGGTTTTTACCTAGTCCTGATGCATCCCTCCATGGAAAATCTTGCTCGTGCTCTGAGGCTGCCAGATGCAGAGAACACGATGGCAGGTGCTGAAAAGAAGGGCAGCGGTGAGTTTGTCAAGAAAGAAGAACATAGGCAGCTGCCTGTGCTTGGCAAGGAGCAGCTGCTGGATTCTTGCAATTGCCTTCAGTGCGCACAGAAGCCCGCAGCTCTGCTGCTTCGTTTTTCGCCTTCACTCAATTGCACAGTACTGGTGCTCAGGCAGGCTACTCAGCTTTGCTGCTTTTCAGCATCCCAGCTGCCTAATGCAGCGGGTCAACTCTCGAGGGTTTTGGCCTTCGCCAGGTTTCAATGTGCCCGCTACTACCCAGAGCCGGGAAGGAACGGACAGAGAGCACGACCATCTGCCAGCCGTTTGCAGCTTGCCCAGCAAAGTGCAGTGTCCTTGGAATGTGCAGAAAAACCAATTTCTTGGCAAGCTCGGGAGTAGTGAGCAGTGCCGGTAGACTTTCTCCTTGAGAAATGGCGTGGAAAAGCTTTTGGCTAAGGTGTTGGCGACTAGAGACGCCGAACACGGCGCTCCGGAGCTGGCCGAAGGGAAGCGCCGCTTCCCGGCGTCTTTCGGCAGAAGCGGCGCTCCGGAGCGCACCGCTGCTGCTCCGGTCATCCTGCGCGAAGAAGCCGCTTCTTCGCCTCTGGGAGCCGAGATCGCAGTAGCTTGCAAAGGCGAAGAAAGAAGCTGCAAAGAAGCGGGCTTGTGTGCGAAGCTTGCCGACTGCTGCAGGACGGTGGATGCCACTCTCCTGCCTGTGGAATTCGCTCTTGGCATGCCAACGGAAGGTGTTCCAGGACAACTTGCCTGGGTTTTTACCTAGTCCTGATGCATCCCTCCATGGAAAATCTTGCTCGTGCTCTGAGGCTGCCAGATGCAGAGAACACGATGGCAGCTGCTGAAAAGAAGGGCAGCGGTGAGTTTGTCAAGAAAGAAGAACATAGGCAGCTGCCTGTGCTTGGCAAGGAGCAGCTGCTGGATTCTTGCAATTGCCTTCAGTGCGCACAGAAGCCCGCAGCTCTGCTGCTTCGTTTTTCGCCTTCACTCAATTGCACAGTACTGGTGCTCAGGCAGGCTACTCAGCTTTGCTGCTTTTCAGCATCCCAGCTGCCTTAATGCAGCGGGAGAGCTCTCGAGGCTTTTGTCCTTCGCCAGGTTTCAATGTGCCCGCTACTACCAAGAGCCGGGCAGGAACGGACAGAGAGCACGACCATCTGCCAGCCGTTTGCAGCTTGCCCAGCAAAGTGCAGTGTCCTTGGAATGTGCAGAAAAACCAATTTCTTGGCAAGCTCGGGAGTAGTGAGCAGTGCCGGTAGACTTTCTCCTTGAGAAATGGCGTGGAAAAGCTTTTCGCTAAGATGTGGGCGACTAGAGACGCCGAACACGGCGCTCCGGAGCTGGCCGAAGGGAAGCGCCGCTTCCCGGCGTCTTTCGGCAGAAGCGGCGCTCCGGAGCGCACCGCTGCTGCTCCGGTCATCCGTGCGCGAAGAAGCCGCTTCTTCGCCTCTGGGAGACCGAGATCGCAGTAGCTTGCAAGAGGCGAAGAAAGAAGCTGCAAAGAAGCGGGCTTGTGTGCGAAGCTTGCCGACTACTGCAGGACGGTGGATGCCGCTCTCCTGCCTGTGGAATTCCCTCTTGGCATGCGAACGGAAGGTGTTCCAGGACAACTTGCCTGGGTTTTTACCTAGTCCTGATGCATCCTTCCATGGAAAATCTTGCTCGTGCTCTGAGGCTGCCAGATGCAGAGAACACGATGGCAGGTGCTGAAAAGAAGGGCAGCGGTGAGTTTGTCAAGAAAGAAGAACATAGGCAGCTGCCTGTGCTTGGCAAGGAGCAGCTGCTGGATTCTTGCAATTGCCTTCAGTGCGCACAGAAGCCCGCAGCTCTGCTGCTTCGTTTTTCGCCTTCACTCAATTGCACAGTACTGGTGCTCAGGCAGGCTGCTCAGCTTTGCTGCTTTTCAGCATCTCAGCTGCCCTAATGCAGCGGGTCAACTCTCGAGGGTTTTGGCCTTCGCCAGGCTGCAATGTGCCCGCTACTACCCAGAGCCGAGAAGGAACGGGCAGAGAGCACGACCATCTGCCAGCTGTTTCAGCTTGCTCAGGAAAGTGCAGTGTCCTTGGAATGTGCAGAAAAACCAATTTCTTGGCAAGCTCGGGAGTAGTGAGCAGTGCCGGTAGACTTTCTCCTTGAGAAATGGCGTGGAAAAGATTTTGGCTAAGGTGTTGGCGACTAGAGACGCCGAACACGGCGCTCCGGAGCTGGCCGAAGGGAAGCGCCGCTTCCCGGCGTCTTTCGGCAAAAGCGGCGCTCCGGAGCTCACCGCTGCCGCTCCGGTCTCCTGGACGCGAAGAAGCCGCTTCTTCGCCTCTGGGAGCCAGAGATCGCGGTAGCTTGCAAAAGGCGAAGAACGAAGCCGCAAAGAAGCGGGCTTGTGTGCGAAGCTTGCCGACTGCTGCAGGACGGTGGATGCCACTCTCCTGCCTGTGGAATTCGCTCTTGGCATGCCAACGGAAGGTGTTCCAGGACAACTTGCCTGGGTTTTTACCTAGTCCTGATGCATCCCTCCTTGGAAAATCTTGCTCGTGCTCTGAAGCTGCCAGATGCAGAGAACACGATGGCAGCTGCTGAAAAGAAGGGCAGCGGTGAGTTTGTCAAGAAAGAAGAACATAGGCAGCTGCCTGTGCTTGGCAAGGAGCAGCTGCTGGATTCTTGCAATTGCCTTCAGTGCGCACAGAAGCCCGCAGCTCTGCTGCTTCGTTTTTCGCCTTCACTCAATTGCACAGTACTGGTGCTGAGGCAGGCTACTCAGCTTTGCTGCTTTTCAGCATCCCAGCTGCCTTAATGCAGCGGGAGAGCTCTCGAGGCTTTTGTCCTTCGCCAGGTTTCAATGTGCCCGCTACTACCAAGAGCCGGGCAGGAACGGACAGAGAGCACGACCATCTGCCAGCCGTTTGCAGCTTGCCCAGCAAAGTGCAGTGTCCTTGGAATGTGCAGAAAAACCAATTTCTTGGCAAGCTCGGGAGTAGTGAGCAGTGCCGGTAGACTTTCTCCTTGAGAAATGGCGTGGAAAAGCTTTTCGCTAAGATGTGGGCGACTAGAGACGCCGAACACGGCGCTCCGGAGCTGGCCGAAGGGAAGCGCCGCTTCCCGGCGTCTTTCGGCAGAAGCGGCGCTCCGGAGCGCACCGCTGCTGCTCCGGTCATCCGTGCGCGAAGAAGCCGCTTCTTCGCCTCTGGGAGACCGAGATCGCAGTAGCTTGCAAGAGGCGAAGAAAGAAGCTGCAAAGAAGCGGGCTTGTGTGCGAAGCTTGCCGACTACTGCAGGACGGTGGATGCCGCTCTCCTGCCTGTGGAATTCCCTCTTGGCATGCGAACGGAAGGTGTTCCAGGACAACTTGCCTGGGTTTTTACCTAGTCCTGATGCATCCTTCCATGGAAAATCTTGCTCGTGCTCTGAGGCTGCCAGATGCAGAGAACACGATGGCAGGTGCTGAAAAGAAGGGCAGCGGTGAGTTTGTCAAGAAAGAAGAACATAGGCAGCTGCCTGTGCTTGGCAAGGAGCAGCTGCTGGATTCTTGCAATTGCCTTCAGTGCGCACAGAAGCCCGCAGCTCTGCTGCTTCGTTTTTCGCCTTCACTCAATTGCACAGTACTGGTGCTCAGGCAGGCTGCTCAGCTTTGCTGCTTTTCAGCATCTCAGCTGCCCTAATGCAGCGGGTCAACTCTCGAGGGTTTTGGCCTTCGCCAGGCTTCAATGTGCCCGCTACTACCCAGAGCCGAGAAGGAACGGGCAGAGAGCACGACCATCTGCCAGCTGGTTTCAGCTTGCTCAGGAAAGTGCAGTGTCCTTGGAATGTGCAGAAAAACCAATTTCTTGGCAAGCTCGGGAGTAGTGAGCAGTGCCGGTAGACTTTCTCCTTGAGAAATGGCGTGGAAAAGCTTTTGGCTAAGGTGTTGGCGACTAGAGACGCCGAACACGGCGCTCCGGAGCTGGCCGAAGGGAAGCGCCGCTTCCCGGCGTCTTTCGGCAAAAGCGGCGCTCCGGAGCTCACCGCTGCTGCTCCGGTCATCCTGGACGCGAAGAAGCCGCTTCTTCGCCTCTGGGAGCCAGAGATCGCGGTAGCTTGCAAAAGGCGAAGAACGAAGCCGCAAAGAAGCGGGCTTGTGTGCGAAGCTTGCCGACTGCTGCAGGACGGTGGATGCCACTCTCCTGCCTGTGGAATTCGCTCTTGGCATGCCAACGGAAGGTGTTCCAGGACAACTTGCCTGGGTTTTTACCTAGTCCTGATGCATCCCTCCATGGAAAATCTTGCTCGTGCTCTGAAGCTGCCAGATGCAGAGAACACGATGGCAGCTGCTGAAAAGAAGGGCAGCGGTGAGTTTGTCAAGAAAGAAGAACATAGGCAGCTGCCTGTGCTTGGCAAGGAGCAGCTGCTGGATTCTTGCAATTGCCTTCAGTGCGCACAGAAGCCCGCAGCTCTGCTGCTTCGTTTTTCGCCTTCACTCAATTGCACAGTACTGGTGCTCAGGCAGGCTGCTCAGCTTTGCTGCTTTTCAGCATCCAGCTGCCTAATGCAGCGGGTCAACTCTCGAGGGTTTTGGCCTTCGCCAGGCTGCAATGTGCCCGCTACTACCCAGAGCCGAGAAGGAACGGGCAGAGAGCACGACCATCTGCCAGCTGGTTTCAGCTTGCTCAGGAAAGTGCAGTGTCCTTGGAATGTGCAGAAAAACCAATTTCTTGGCAAGCTCGGGAGTAGTGAGCAGTGCCGGTAGACTTTCTCCTTGAGAAATGGCGTGGAAAAGCTTTTGGCTAAGGTGTTGGCGACTAGAGACGCCGAACACGGCGCTCCGGAGCTGGCCGAAGGGAAGCGCCGCTTCCCGGCGTCTTTCGGCAAAAGCGGCGCCCGGAGCTCACCGCTGCCGCTCCGGTCTCCTGGACGCGAAGAAGCCGCTTCTTCGCCTCTGGGAGCCAGAGATCGCGGTAGCTTGCAAAAGGCGAAGAACGAAGCCGCAAAGAAGCGGGCTTGTGTGCGAAGCTTGCCGACTGCTGCAGGACGGTGGATGCCACTCTCCTGCCTGTGGAATTCGCTCTTGGCATGCCAACGGAAGGTGTTCCAGGACAACTTGCCTGGGTTTTTACCTAGTCCTGATGCATCCCTCCTTGGAAAATCTTGCTCGTGCTCTGAGGCTCCCAGATGCAGAGAACACGATGGCAGCTGCTGAAAAGAAGGGCAGCGGTGAGTTTGTCAAGAAAGAAGAACATAGGCAGCTGCCTGTGCTTGGCAAGGAGCAGCTGCTGGATTCTTGCAATTGCCTTCAGTGCGCACAGAAGCCCGCAGCTCTGCTGCTTCGTTTTTCGCCTTCACTCAATTGCACAGTACTGGTGCTCAGGCAGGCTACTCAGCTTTGCTGCTTTTCAGCATCTCAGCTGCCTTAATGCAGCGGGTCAGCTCTCGAGGGTTTTGTCCTTCGCCAGGTTTCAATGTGCCCGCTACTACCCAGAGCCGGGCAGGAACGGGCAGAGAGCACGACCATCTGCCAGCCGTTTCAGCTTGCTCAGCAAAGTGCAGTGTCCTTGGAATGTGCAGAAAAACCAATTTCTTGGCAAGCTCGGGAGTAGTGAGCAGTGCCGGTAGACTTTCTCCTTGAGAAATGGCGTGGAAAAGCTTTTCGCTAAGGTGTGGGCGACTAGAGACGCCGAACACGGCGCTCCGGAGCTGGCCGAAGGGAAGCGCCGCTTCCCGGCGTCTTTCGGCAGAAGCGGCGCTCCGGAGCGCACCGCTGCCGCTCCGGTCTCCTGCGCGAAGAAGCCGCTTCTTCGCCTCTGGGAGACCGAGATCGCGGTAGCTTGCAAGAGGCGAAGAACGAAGCTGCAAAGAAGCGGGCTTGTGTGCGAAGCTTGCCGACTACTGCAGGACGGTGGATGCCGCTCTCCTGCCTGTGGAATTCGCTCTTGGCATGCCAACGGAAGGTGTTCCAGGACAACTTGCCTGGGTTTTTACCTAGTCCTGATGCATCCTTCCATGGAAAATCTTGCTCGTGCTCTGAGGCTGCCAGATGCAGAGAACACGATGGCAGGTGCTGAAAAGAAGGGCAGCGGTGAGTTTGTCAAGAAAGAAGAACATAGGCAGCTGCCTGTGCTTGGCAAGGAGCAGCTGCTGGATTCTTGCAATTGCCTTCAGTGCGCACAGAAGCCCGCAGCTCTGCTGCTTCGTTTTTCGCCTTCACTCAATTGCACAGTACTGGTGCTCAGGCAGGCTGCTCAGCTTTGCTGCTTTTCAGCATCTCAGCTGCCCTAATGCAGCGGGTCAACTCTCGAGGGTTTTGTCCTTCGCCAGGCTGCAATGTGCCCGCTACTACCCAGAGCCGAGAAGGAACGGGCAGAGAGCACGACCATCTGCCAGCTGGTTTCAGCTTGCTCAGGAAAGTGCAGTGTCCTTGGAATGTGCAGAAAAACCAATTTCTTGGCAAGCTCGGGAGTAGTGAGCAGTGCCGGTAGACTTTCTCCTTGAGAAATGGCGTGGAAAAGATTTTGGCTAAGGTGTTGGCGACTAGAGACGCCGAACACGGCGCTCCGGAGCTGGCCGAAGGGAAGCGCCGCTTCCCGGCGTCTTTCGGCAAAGCGGCGCTCCGGAGCTCACCGCTGCCGCTCCGGTCTCCTGGACGCGAAGAAGCCGCTTCTTCGCCTCTGGGAGCCAGAGATCGCGGTAGCTTGCAAAAGGCGAAGAACGAAGCTGCAAAGAAGCGGGCTTGTGTGCGAAGCTTGCCGACTGCTGCAGGACGGTGGATGCCACTCTCCTGCCTGTGGAATTCGCTCTTGGCATGCCAATGGAAGGTGTTCCAGGACAACTTGCCTGGGTTTTTACCTAGTCCTTATGCATCCCTCCTTGGAAAATCTTGCTCGTGCTCTGAAGCTCCCAGATGCAGAGAACACGATGGCAGCTGCTGAAAGAAGGGCAGCGGTGAGTTTGTCAAGAAAGAAGAACATAGGCAGCTGCCTGTGCTTGGCAAGGAGCAGCTGCTGGATTCTTGCAATTGCCTTCAGTGCGCACAGAAGCCCGCAGCTCTGCTGCTTCGTTTTTCGCCTTCACTCAATTGCACAGTACTGGTGCTCAGGCAGGCTACTCAGCTTTGCTGCTTTTCAGCATCTCAGCTGCCTAATGCAGCGGGAGAGCTCTCGAGGCTTTTGTCCTTCGCCAGGTTGCAATGTGCCCGCTACTACCAAGAGCCGGAAGGAACGGACAGAGAGCACGACCATCTGCCAGCCGTTTGCAGCTTGCCCAGCAAAGTGCAGTGTCCTTGGAATGTGCAGAAAAACCAATTTCTTGGCAAGCTCGGGAGTAGTGAGCAGTGCCGGTAGACTTTCTCCTTGAGAAATGGCGTGGAAAAGCTTTTCGCTAAGATGTGGGCGACTAGAGACGCCGAACACGGCGCTCCGGAGCTGGCCGAAGGGAAGCGCCGCTTCCCGGCGTCTTTCGGCAGAAGCGGCGCTCCGGAGCGCACCGCTGCTGCTCCGGTCATCCGTGACGCGAAGAAGCCGCTTCTTCGCCTCTGGGAGACCGAGATCGCAGTAGCTTGCAAAAGGCGAAGAAAGAAGCTGCAAAGAAGCGGGCTTGTGTGCGAAGCTTGCCGACTACTGCAGGACGGTGGATGCCGCTCTCCTGCCTGTGGAATTCGCTCTTGGCATGCCAACGGAAGGTGTTCCAGGACAACTTGCCTGGGTTTTTACCTAGTCCTGATGCATCCTTCCATGGAAAATCTTGCTCGTGCTCTGAGGCTGCCAGATGCAGAGAACACGATGGCAGCTGCTGAAAAGAAGGGCAGCGGTGAGTTTGTCAAGAAAGAAGAACATAGGCAGCTGCCTGTGCTTGGCAAGGAGCAGCTGCTGGATTCTTGCAATTGCCTTCAGTGCGCACAGAAGCCCGCAGCTCTGCTGCTTCGTTTTTCGCCTTCACTCAATTGCACAGTACTGGTGCTCAGGCAGGCTACTCAGCTTTGCTGCTTTTCAGCATCTCAGCTGCCTTAATGCAGCGGGAGAGCTCTCGAGGGTTTTGGCCTTCGCCAGGTTGCAATGTGCCCGCTACTACCAAGAGCCGGGCAGGAACGGACAGAGAGCACGACCATCTGCCAGCTGTTTGCAGCTTGCCCAGCAAAGTGCAGTGTCCTTGGAATGTGCAGAAAAACCAATTTCTTGGCAAGCTCGGGAGTAGTGAGCAGTGCCGGTAGACTTTCTCCTTGAGAAATGGCGTGGAAAAGCTTTTCGCTAAGATGTGGGCGACTAGAGACGCCGAACACGGCGCTCCGGAGCTGGCCGAAGGGAAGCGCCGCTTCCCGGCGTCTTTCGGCAGAAGCGGCGCTCCGGAGCGCACCGCTGCTGCTCCGGTCATCCTGGACGCGAAGAAGCCGCTTCTTCGCCTCTGGGAGACCGAGATCGCGGTAGCTTGCAAAAGGCGAAGAACGAAGCCGCAAAGAAGCGGGCTTGTGTGCGAAGCTTGCCGACTGCTGCAGGACGGTGGATGCCACTCTCCTGCCTGTGGAATTCGCTCTTGGCATGCCAACGGAAGGTGTTCCAGGACAACTTGCCTGGGTTTTTACCTAGTCCTGATGCATCCCTCCATGGAAAATCTTGCTCGTGCTCTGAGGCTGCCAGATGCAGAGAACACGATGGCAGCTGCTGAAAAGAAGGGCAGCGGTGAGTTTGTCAAGAAAGAAGAACATAGGCAGCTGCCTGTGCTTGGCAAGGAGCAGCTGCTGGATTCTTGCAATTGCCTTCAGTGCGCACAGAAGCCCGCAGCTCTGCTGCTTCGTTTTTCGCCTTCACTCAATTGCACAGTACTGGTGCTGAGGCAGGCTACTCAGCTTTGCTGCTTTTCAGCATCCCAGCTGCCCTAATGCAGCGGGTCAACTCTCGAGGCTTTTGGCCTTCGCCAGGTTTCAATGTGCCCGCTACTACCAAGAGCCGGGCAGGAACGGACAGAGAGCACGACCATCTGCCAGCCGTTTGCAGCTTGCCCAGCAAAGTGCAGTGTCCTTGGAATGTGCAGAAAAACCAATTTCTTGGCAAGCTCGGGAGTAGTGAGCAGTGCCGGTAGACTTTCTCCTTGAGAAATGGCGTGGAAAAGCTTTTCGCTAAGATGTGGGCGACTAGAGACGCCGAACACGGCGCTCCGGAGCTGGCCGAAGGGAAGCGCCGCTTCCCGGCGTCTTTCGGCAAAAGCGGCGCCCGGAGCGCACCGCTGCTGCTCCGGTCATCCGTGCGCGAAGAAGCCGCTTCTTCGCCTCTGGGAGACCGAGATCGCAGTAGCTTGCAAGAGGCGAAGAAAGAAGCTGCAAAGAAGCGGGCTTGTGTGCGAAGCTTGCCGACTACTGCAGGACGGTGGAATGCCGCTCTCCTGCCTGTGGAATTCCCTCTTGGCATGCGAACGGAAGGTGTTCCAGG